>NC_091167.1:34166344-34256344 GCF_040958095.1 Procambarus clarkii
TAAACATGCGTAACTGTGTTAATTATATTATCTTCTTTACCGGAAAAAGCAAATTTTGATGCTAAATTTTCAATTTATCCTCCAAGAATATTAAAAACGTCGTTTACAGGAACTGTCGTGAAAAGCAAGTCAAAGTCCAACTTTCCATTACTGCAATTCATGTCCCATATTTACTTTATAAAATCTTCGGAATGTTTAATGTGCAAGTTAGAGGAAACACCTACTTGCCTACTTGTAAAGAAAAAAGAACCTCTGCTCGAAATTATGGGCTGGAAAAAGACTATCAATCTTATAGATTTTAGGTAGCTCATATATATACGGTAAGCTTGGGTTACTCAATATAAACTTTCGAAGAAAATGAATCGGTTCTTTTCTCTTGCTAATTTCATTTATTGAAATCTGCAGCAATCCGTACAAGCAAATATTTGATAAATTGTTCAGTTTTTTTAGACAAGTTTTTTTTTTGTTTTTGGCTTTAATCTTTTTTTTTGCTTAGAATTACTATTTTATCTCCTGTATTGGACTTGATAACTATAATTTGATCATACTTTTTTAAGACTCGTAAGTGCTAACTGGTATCGTTTAGGTACGCCCATTTTATTGGTAAAGCCTACTAACAGTTGAAGCAATTCATCAATTGCTCGTAACTTAACTTTAAGGCATATGAGATTCTTATTATAAGTGTTAATACCCATGAATTAAGAGTTCTTCGTGTATTATTTTGTTTAGGTTATAACCAATACTAACATTATCTCTATTACTTTATACAATCGCCCTTTATCTAAAGATGCAACCCCCATTGGCCAGTATCCAAAGATGCTGCCCCTGTAACTAGCCTGTATGAAAGTATTGTGTAGCAGCCCTTCACGGTGTGTGTGTGTACTGGTGTGAGTGTCCCTGCAAGCATATTATATTAGATATGCGGTGGTGTAAAGGATTACAGAGGCACATAATCGGTTCAGGTTCCCTCTAGTTCGTTTAGCTAAGCCAATAACAATCTTTTGACGCTAGTTACAAAATTATTAATGTGATATATACATGTACACATACTCATGCATACATGTACATATACATACGTATACATATATACATACACATTCATACAAATACACCCAAACAAATACACACATCAATAATCTTTTGTGTCACAAGTGATTCAACAAGAGGCTCACAACAGTCACTATACAAGGCCCATCCTGAGAGATGGGAAAGGTTAGAGACGTACATATTTAGACACCAAGTAGAAATTGAACCCCAATATTAGGTTAGCTAAGCAGGATACAACATTAATCAATCAAATCAAATCAAATCAAATCAAATGTTTATTCAGGTAAAAGTACATACATAGAGGATTAGTTACAAACATAATGTTGGATTTATAGATGGAGCTTGTAGATACAATACCTACAGCCACTAGTATGCATAGCGTTTCGGGCATGTTAAAATTCCTCAAGAACAATGGAGCGAACCCTTGACAGCCGCCGGCATCCTGTCACCTTCGAGGCCACTAGAGAGAGATGTGGCTTTCAAGTAAATTCAGGTACACAGCTAAAATGTCACAATATTTTATGTGATCAATAAAGTTCAAATATTTCTTTTTTAACTAACAAAAATAACCCGTGACACAGTTATCCAAAATGCATCATAATAATTATAAACTGCTGAATATTGTACATATCCCGTGTTGTCTAGTGGCTAGGATACGCGGCTCTCACCCGCGAGGCCCGGGTTCGATTCCCGGCACGGGAAAACTTTTTTGATTATTGTATCATCAGATTATTTACGTAGCTCTCTGAAATAATCCAGTTGATCTAGTAATTATAGCCTGGGGAATAATCACCAGCGCTTAGAGAAAACGTGATCATTGGCTCACGTCAATAGGTATATACAGTACTGAACTGAGTACAGCAGTACTTTATGTTTGGTCTACTATGTACCGGGTGTCCATAAAGTACCACATTTTTCTATGTATTTTTTTACTGTTTAAGAAAATGTAGCTATACAAATGATGCGAGACTTTGTGATGAAACTCATAAGCACATCTCTGTAATGATTCGTTAGCTGCAGATCTTTGTACTAAGACATCACCAACACCTCCCTATACTGAGACCATCACCAGCTCATCTCCATAATGAAAGTACAATCAACATCTAAAGGTTCAACGGTTTCTTGACGGCCAACTCTTGTATTTGCATTATTTAATACATATAATGAAAGTGTACACACCGCAGGCTGGAGAGTACTTTCTCTCAAGTAGCAGTTGCTCTCAGCCTCAGGCCTCTGTGATTAGGCAGCACCTGTGTCCTGGGAGGTATGATAATGTTTGCGGTTTGGTATCCTGTGGTCTTTCTTGGTGTAAGGAAGTGTTGTCTCCTTTTGCTACTGAGTACAACTTTGTTACTCAAAGTACAACTATGTTTTTTTCATCTTCTACAGTCAGCACCGACATTGCTGTAAACAAATATGTTATTTTTTTGTTTACCTACGTAATTCTAAGAGATATTGTGTGGCTTTCCTTTTCACTCCGATTTGAGAAGCGATTGTACTTGTTTACGTATATATTTACCTTAATTTACCCAAGGGCCACTAACTATCTAGTGGCCTCGACGAGGATAGAAAGCCGGCGGCTTGTTAAATATCCCGCAAATTGTCCTAATGATATTTTCTAGCTGGATTTTGACATTTACGGCGTCAGCGGGTAGGCGGTTCCACGGGTTTATAACCCTCTGGGAGAAAAAACATCTTTTTTTTAGTCCTACTTGAGAGGACATAATCTTAAACGCTATATCTGTGACTGAATTGTTATCAGTGACTTCAGACCAAATGGTATGAGGTACTTTGAGCTCTGTAATTACTTCATTCACTCAGGAATATTGGAAGATATCATTTTTGTATGTAATATATTCATAAATATTTTTTTAAAACCTAAAAAGGGTTATAAATATTATAAATATGAATATATATAATCATATATATTATAGTCAGAATATGTGTCTAATTTTCAGTCACATTATTGAACTTAATTCGTATCGAAGGAAAATTCTTCCCATGCCGGGAATCGAACCCGGACCTCCTGGGTGAAAGCCAGGTATCCTAGCCACTAGACCACATGGGACAGAGTTATTAAAAACATTATTACGAAAATAATCATTACATAAATATATATTTATAAGGAAAGGCGTGTCAGAAAGCCAGGAGCACTATGCACCTAGACGTACTAGGTGCCTTATCACCTAGACCACACGACTGTACAAAAAATCTTGGTAGTCGTGAGACTATTTCAACCAAGAACCGACAGCGCTCGGTGGTCAACTTGCGCATAGATATTTCATCGAATCACCTTCACTTTGCGGGAGCCTCGTGAGCAACACAAATGCGAATAGTAAAAATTTTCCTAATGTTCAGTCCCATGTGGTCTAGTGGCTAGGATAGGTAAATTCAGGTACACAGCTATAATTTCACAATGTTTTATGTGATCAATATAAGTTCAAATATTCCTTTTTTAACTAACAAAAATAACCCGTGACACAGTTATCCAAAATGCATGATAATAATTATAAACTGCTGATTATTGTCCATCTCCCGTGTTGTCTAGTGGCTAGGATACGCGGCTCTCACCCGCGAGGCCCGGGTTCGATTCCCGGCACGGGAAAACCTTTTTGATTATTTTATCATCAGATTACTTACGTAGCTCTCTGAAATAATCCAGTTGATCTAGTAATTATAGCCTGGGGAATAATCACCAGCGCTTATAGAAAACGTGATCATTGGCTCACGTCAATAGGTATATACAGTACTGAGTACAGCAGTACTGTATGTTTGGTCTACTATGTACCGGGTGTCCATAAAGTATCACATTTTTCTATGTATTTTTTACTGTTTCAGAAAATGTAGCTATACAAATTATGCGAGACTTTGTGAACACCCTGTATTGTAAAACGCTCATAAACACATCTCTATAATGATACGTTACCAGCAGATGTTTGTACTGAGGCCATCACCAACACCTCCCTATACTGAGACCATCACCAGCTCATCTCCATAATGAGACCATCACCAGTTCATCTCTATAATGAAAGTACAATCAACATCTAAAGGTTCAACGGTTGCTTGACGGCCAACTCTTGTATTTGCATTATTTAATACATATAATGAGAGTGTACACACCGCAGGCTGGAGAGTACTTTCTCTCAAGTAGCAGTCGCTCTCAGCCTTAGGCCTCTGTGATTAGGCAGCACCTGTGTCCTGGGAGGTATGATAATGTTTGCGGTTTAGTATCTTGTGGTCATTTCTTGGTGTAGGGAAGTACCACTGTTGTCTCCTTTTGCTACTGAGTGGAGATTTGATGTATTTTGAGGACATCTGCAGTTCTGGTCAATTCACTTTTGAAGATGCTTTGTAGCTTTTCACCTTTGACGATGAATTAAGATTTGGCACGCTGCAACTGTGCGAAGATCAGAGTGAGTTTTATAAGTAATATTTATGATAATATAGACAGGTTTGAGTGGTACGATCTCTGGCGTTATTTAATTACTTTAGCATAATAATAGGCTTTATCGAGGGACACAAATCCTAAACTGTGGTGAGGTTTCATAGGGCCACAGGACTAACAATACTATAAACCTGACATGACAGAGCTGATCTCATCCAGACTTATGAAATACTTAAGAAATTGGAAGATATTAATCCAGACCACTTCTTTACAAGGTCTACCGTAACTCACAAGAGGCTACAGCTTCAAGCTCAATAAGCTACAATGTAGGACTGAAAACAGAAGCTTTTTCACCCATTGAGGTGAAATCATCTAGTCATAAAGCCGTAAGTTGTAGTATACACTAAGACAATATTTCACTTTTGGCTTCACGACAAGAGGACGTCTAGACATGCACTTGTTCCACCTGGGGAAAGTGTCGGCCAGGAATAAGCAACTTTAATATTGCTTTTCTCAACGCCTGAAAACGATGGCTTGGTGGGGAATCAGAGACGAGGTGTGTGGCTTGGTGGGAGGGATAGTAATGATTGGTGGAGAATGGTAATGATTGGTGGAGGATGGCAATGACTGGTGGAGGATGGTAATGATTGGTGAGGGATGGTAATGATTGGTGGAGGATGGTAATGATTGGTGGAGGATGGTAATGATTGGTGAGGGATGGTAATGATTGGTGGAGGATGGTAATGATTGTAACTTCTATGTGTAGAGAAGGGGCTCCGGAGGGCCCGGAAGATGGGTCATAGCTGTAGAACGTTATACTGATGAGCTTTTTTTTTTTTTATTAACATATTAGGTACATCTGCATTAGTGCTTATACTGATGAGCAAAGTGCAGTGACGATGAGGTCCACGTTCTACACCCTTCATCTCCGGGTTCCTCAGGTAGTGAGGCATAATAAATAAGACTGGATGAGGCGACGAGTCACTACAATACAATCTGGAACTCCGTCACAAAAAAAAGGATGGATTAAAAAAAGTTACATTTCTATTTAAAAATGTAAATAATAGAGGCAGTAGAGAGGCAATGACAAGGACCTAGATTCACGAAGCTCCATGTATTTCTTCGTAAGCAAGTGTACTACGAAGGTTCTTAAGTATTGCCTAAGAACGTTCCTACGTCCAATTCAGAGAGATGTTCTTACGAAGATTTTAGCAACTTCACTTAAATCTCGCTAGATGTCACTAGGGCTTTTCGTTTGCCCAATCAGAGAGAAGGTAATATTTTTCACCTTACAGCTGAAGCCAATCAAGACGGCTACATATTGGAGCTCATCCATTGTCACTTGCCACCTATTTATGTCGAATTTTCTTATAAAATTAGTGTATTTCAAAGTGCAACTATGTTTTTAAACAAATATGTTATTTTTTTTGTTTACCTACGTAATTCTAAGAGATATTGTGTGGCTTTCCTTGTCGCTCCGATTTGAGAAGCGATGGCATTTATTTAGGTATATTTACCTAAATTTACCCAAGAGCCACTAACTATCTAGTGGCTTCGCCGAGGATAGAAAGCCGGTGGCTTGTTAAATAGTCCCGCCAATTGTCCTAATGATATTTTCTAGCTGGATTTTGGCATTTACGGCCTCAGCGGGTAGGACAGTTCCACGGGTTTATAACCCTCTAGGTGAAAAAACACCTTTTTTCAGTCCTACTTGAGAGGACATAATCTTAAACGCTATATCTGTGACTGAATTGTTATCAGTGACTTCAGACCAAATGGTATGAGGTACTTTGAGCTCTGTAATTACTTCATAGACTCAGGAATATTGGAAGATATCATTTTTGTATGTAATATATTCATAAATATTTTTTAAAAACCTAAAAAGGGTTATATATATTATAAATATGAATATATATAATCACATATATTATATTCAGAATATGTGTCTAAATTTCAGTCACGTTATTGAACTTAATTCGTATCGAAGAAAAATTCTTCCCATGCCGGGAATCGAACCCGGACCTCCTGGGTGAAAGCCAGGTATCCTAGCCACTAGACCACATGGGACTGAGTTATAAAACATTCTTACGAAAGAAATCATTATATATATATATATATATATTTATAAAGAAAGGCGTGCCAGAAAGCCAGGAGCACTTTGCACCTTGGCGTACTTGGTGCCTTAACACCTAGACCACACGACTGTACAAAAAATCTTGGTAGTCGTGAAACTATTTCTACCAAGAACCGACAGCGCTCGGTGGTCAACTTGGGCATAGATATTTCATCGAATCACCTCAGAGTGCGGGGGGCCACGTGAGCAACACAAATGCGAACAATAGTAAAAATTGTCCTTATGTTCAGTCCCATGTGGTCTAGTGGCTAGGATACCTGGCTTTCACCCAGGAGGCCCGGGTTCGATTCCCGGCATGGGAAGAATTTTCCTTAGATATGCTTTGCGTTTACACATCAGAAAGTAAAGAAAGTGACCACATTTGGATCCGTCCTAAACCATTGCAAAGAAGTGAGTATAATATTGTCAAAATAATTCACAAAGAGCTCCAGCAAAACTTCACAGATCAGAGACAACTCTGCACTAGTTATTCCATCTATGACAACCACACTCCCACGCAAGAATTTCCACATTTATATGGATCAGTCAATAAAATCTTTTTAACTAAACTATTGCTCATTGTCCAGTACAAAAGGGGTAGACCTGATCCTACACCAGACTAAATACAATAAAACTGTCCTGGTGGGGGTTACATTGCTGTCCTGGGAAGATGATAAGCAAGTAGTGTGGGATTACACATGTAAAGTTGTTTATAACATCTGACTCGTATTTTACTTAACCTGAGTAGGAACTACTAAGCAATGATCTGAAAGTGAAGTTTAATGTTATCCTGAGTCTGAAATTCAATTTCTTTCTTTATTACGCACTCCATACCCATACCGTGGGCGGTAGTGTAAAGGATTACAGAGGCACATAATCGGTTCAGGAACTGAACCCTCTAGTTCGTTTAGCTAAGCAAATAAAGATTTTTTTGACGCTAGTTACAAAATTATTAATGTTATATATACATGTACACATTCTCATACATACATATATACGTATACATATATACATACACATACATATCTAATCACCCACACAAATGCACACATCAATAATCTTTTGTGTCACAAGTGATCAACAAGAGGCTCACAACAGTCACTATACAAGGCACTTTACATCTATGATGAGTCACACAGTTACTAGTCTTGCTCCACACCCACCCAACTGGGCGGCAGCTTTACAGTCATGTGCTCCACACCCACCCAACTGGGCGGCAGCTTTACAGTCATGTGCTGCACACCCACCCAACTGGGCGGCAGCTTTACAGTCATGTGCATGCATTACCTACAGTAAGCAAATTTTGGATACTTCGCTAAGATTTCGGGCAGCACATCATTATGAATGAAGTACTTACACATTCCTTGGACACTATTAATGGCGTTATCTCTAAATTCCGCCATTTTTTCACATTCCAGCATATAATGATGCAAAGTATGCGAATAGTTCTGCTGACAGTTTACATTTAGTCAAGTCTACATCAGCAGATGTTACAAACTCCCAGAGGTACTTGCAGCCGAGCCTAAGCCTAGCAGTGGTAACATCTAGAAGTCTATTAACATTATTGGATGACCCATAGACGTGCGGTTCTTCCTGCATAATAGAATAATGATGAGTCTGAAAGTGAAGGTTAATGTCATCCTGAGTGAATTTGGTCATCATGACACATTATTCAAAGTTTTGTATGGTTTGAACTCAGTCCGTCCTCCTAAGGTTTCGCAGCGTCAATAAAACGGTCAATGTAAAGTGTCCTCTCCTAACCCACCAGAGGACCCAAAATAGAAAACGGGACAGTATGTCACTTTCGCGAGCCACTTCCATTTTCTAGTACGACAATTTTTGGCCTTAGGTAACGCATGCGAGCGAAAGGCGACGTTCTTTCTAGGACAGGTTGTTTGAACGATATGATTCAAGAAATGTTGACTTTGGAAAAATTTTGAAAATTTTCGAAATGTATACATTGGAGATAGCTTAATTGAACACTTTCTTTCATATATATTATTTTGCTAATATTTGGTATATTTACAGATAAATATACAAGAAAAACCAAGACAGTAAGATGTTTTTCTTGTACAGCAAGCGGGTTAACTAGTTTGTCCTTATCCACAAGGTCTTCTCTGAGTACTCTTTATTTTCTTCTCTGAGGCTATGGGTCCCTACACTTGCACAAGAGGTTATCGTTATTGTATTTGCAAATAATATACCATTGGGCTGGATTGCAATGCTGAAGCACTCTTGTATTCCGCAACGCTTCAAATGGCGGAGCATGAATCTGTATCCATGTGTGTGTGTTCCCTGCAAGCATGTTATATTAGATATGACACCAATATACTGTTTTATGTGATCAATAAAGTTCAAATATTCCTTTTTTAACTAACAAAAATAACCCGTGACACAGTTATCCAAAATGCATGATAATAATTATAAACTGCTGGGTGTTGTGTATATCCCGTGTTGTCTAGTGGCTAGGATACGCGGCTCTCACCCGCGAGGCCCGGGTTCGATTCCCGGCACGGGAAAATCTTTTTCATTATTGTATCATCATATTACTTACGTAGCTCTCTTTAATAACCCAGTTGATCTAGTAATTATAGCCTGGGGAATAATCACCAGCGCGTAGAGAAAACGTGATCATTGGCTCACGTCAATTGGTATATACTGAATTGAATACAGCAGTACTTTATGTTTGGTCTACTATGTACCGGGTGTCCACAAAGTACCACATTTTTCTATGTTTTTTTTACTGTTTAAGAAAATGTAGCTATACAAATTATGCGAGACTTTGTGAACACCCTGTATGGTAAAACCCTCATAAACACATCTCTGTAATGATACGTTACCAGCAGATCTTTGTACTGAGACATCACCAACACCTCCCTATACTGAGACCATCACCAGCTCATCTCCATACTGAGACCATCACCAACACCTCCCTATACTGAGACCATCACCAGTTCATCTCTATAATGAGAGTCAATCAACATCTAAAGGTTCAACGGTTTCTTGACGGCCAACTCTTGTATTTGCATTATTTAATACATATAATGAGTGTGTACACACCGCAGGCTGGAGAGTACTTTCTCTCAAGTAGCAGTCGCTCTCAGCCTCAGGCCTCTGTGATTAGGCAGCACCTGTGTCCTGGGAGGTAAGATAAGGTTTGCGGTTTGGTATCTTGTGGTCTTTCTTCGTGTAGGGAAGTACTAACAACACTACAAACCTGACATGTCAGGGCTGATCTCATCCAGACCTCTAAAATACTAAAGAAATTGGAAGATATTAATCCAGACCACTTCTTTAAAAGGTTTACCGTAACTCACAAGGGGCTACAGCTTCAAGCACAATAAGCTACAATATAGGACTGAAAACAGAAGCTTTTTCATCCATTGAGGTGAAATAATCTAGCTGTAAAGCCGTAAATTTTAGTTTATACTAAGACAATATTTCACCTTTGGCTTAACCTTCACGACGAGAGGACATGACAGAGGTCTAGACATTCACTTGTTCCGCCTGGAAAAAGTGACGACCAGGTACAAGCAACTTTAATATTGCTTTTCTCAACACCTGAAAACCATGGCTTGGTGGAGGAAACAGAGGCGATGTGTGTGGTTTGGTGGGGGGGGGGGGGGTAATGATTGATAGAGGATGGTAATGACTGGTGGAAGATGGTAATGACTGGTGGAGGATGGTAATGACTGATGGAAGATGGTAATGACTAGTGGAGGATAGTAATGACTGGTGAAGGATGGTAATGATCATAGCTTCTATGTGTAGAGGAGGGGCTCCGGAGGGCCCGGAAGATGGGTCATAGCTGTAGAACGTTATACTGATGACCAAAGTGCAGTGACGATGAGGTCCACGTTCTACACCCTTCATCTCCGGGTTCCTCAGGTAGTGAGACATAATAAATAAGACTGGATGAGGCGACGAGTCGCTACAACACAATCTGCAACTCCGTCACAAATAAATGTATATATAAAAGGCAGTATAGAGAGGCAATGACGCCACCCGACCAAACGTTTAGTGCCGCTGTGGGGATGGCAGATTCTTGGGCAGCCGGCGCCATTTCCTCAGTTGTTAGGTAAGGGAGAAGTGGGAAGCACAGTGGGTCACGTCTTTCTGGACAAATGGGCAGAGATCACTACTGAAGTGTGGCCGTCGCTGCCCAGCTCAAAGTTTTATGTGAAGTTTGGCTCTTACGAAGTCTGATCATCTGAACAGTAGTATGGCGTCTACAAGGAGTACTCTTCCCATGATTGAATTTGCTTTGTTTGTGCAAATCAAATTTGCCCAAACGTTTCCTCTAGGATCACAGACATCCCACACTGACCCTCCACAGGGTGCAACCCCCTCACAACAGTTGCTTAACTCCCGGGTACCAATATATTCTCAGGTGAACGTAGACATTAGGTGAAAGGAAACGTACCCAACCATTTCTGTCCCGCCCGTGGATCGAACCCGGGATCCTCAACTCCGAGTCACTGCACCAACGTTTATTGAATGGGTTTGTTTATTCACATTGTTTCAGTTATAGAGGCGACGAAACTGTGATCCAGTTTAGTTGAGAAATTGTAATAGTTGGTTTTCTTATGCACTCTCTGTTTAGCAACTTTAATTACTGTATATCTCACTCCGAGTTAGTGCTGCTTCACTCTACTGAGTACCTTAGACTACACTCCCCAGTGTCACGAAAGCCTATGACCTCCAGTCATTTATTTTTATATTGTCCTATTAGACATTACTTTAACCTACAAGTTGAACAACCCAGCGGTGTGTGTGTGTTCACTCGCAGGATGAGTGACACTGTCTTATACTGTTCCTACTGCGGTGTGTTTACTCGCAGGATGAATAGCCAATAAAGCCATTTGGGGCAAAATTTAATTTAATCAAAAGTATTATACAGAGCCACACAGTACCAGATAGTACCGTATCATGCCACACAGTGCTACACAGTACCCCACAGCACCCCCACACTAAAGCATCATCATCGGTGTGTCACACATCCACAAACATCCACAGAACCGACATACTTTTTCTCCAAGCAGTCACGTGCGTCTAAGGAAAGCCAGGCTGCGTCATCCATCATCACTAACACACTAAGCATTACAACAGCGCAATAACTCGGCCACAAACAACAGCAAGAGGTCCTTTGTTAATCACCTCAAGTCACCGACGTCCTTCAAGCACGTTACTCATGGGACATTTAGCGTCATTAGAACATGTAAATGAGCGAGACGGGAATGTCGCTGTGCGGTTTAGAAACGAGAAAAATAGGCGGATTTTGAGAGTGACTCGCTCCGGCTGTGTTGTGATAACCTTATCACTCACGCACTCTTGTCACCGGGAGATGCCGGTGAGTAATGCTTTCGTTACCGATGGCTTCTCTCTCGGACCTCTTTGTCACGTTACAGCTCCCCAGCCCCACCCTCATCCCAACCTCAGGAGGACATATTTCTAGTCCTTGTCCATGGACAGAGGAAATGAGTAAATGCTGGTTAACAGAGTATAAATAACGCATTACATCTGTGGGGGGGGGGGGGAATTATACTAAATACACACGCATACACACACACACACTCCCCTGTGGTGGAGGCTGACTCCATGCACAGTTTGAAGTGTAGATATGATAGAACCCAATAGGCTCTGGAACCTGTACACCAGTTGATTGACGGTTGAGAGGCGGGACCAAAGAGCCAGAGCTCAACCCCCGCAAGCACAATTAGGTGAGTACACACACACACACACAGTCCACGGGCCTGAGTTCGATTCCCGGCCAAAACAAAAACAAATGAGAAGACACTCCAGCCTATCCCACACACCTAAGCCTGACCCACACACCCCAGCCTGACCCACACCCCCCAGCCTGACCCACACATTCAAGTCTGACCCACACACCTCAGCTTGATCCCCCCCCCAGCCTGACCCACACCCCCCAGCATGACCCCCCCCCGTAGCCTGACCCACACACCCCAGCCTGACCCACACCCCAGCCTGACCCACACACCCCAGCCTGTCCCACACACTCCAGCCTGACCCACACACTCCAGCCTGACCCACACACTCCAGCCTGACCCACACACTCCAGCCTGACCCACACACTCCAGCATTCATTATACGGAATCCTCCCCGCTGGTCAGGAATAATGTGACAGGAGCGGAATTCGGGTTCTGATATATAAAATTCTATATTCATAATTTTGAAGGATAAAATATAGCATTCTGAAAGTGAACCAATGAAGGTAAAGATTTATATACACGTTAAATATATATATATACATACATATATATATACACATTTATAATTCATAGATAAGATGATTCAATGTAATGGGATACTCGATTTTTGACATTGGTATGACCTTATAATTTCTTTTATAGCTCAAAATCAGCGCAATAACTTCCCCTCTTTTAAATTAAATTCAGTGATATCACCGCGCGAGTCCTTGACCCTCACCAAGACGTCGTGAAGGGAAATATGTTTATCTCGATAGATAACAGAGGCTGGAACAAAGCCAGGGTACTTCTCTGAGGTGGATATACCTCCACCTCAGAGGTATATCTACCTCTGAGGTGGAGGTATATCCCAGGGTACTTCTCTGAGGTGGATATACCTTCTTTTTGCGAAGGTATATCCACACGTTCGAAGGTATACTACACACTTTGAAAAGTCTCTTTCGTCTACACGACGATAATTTGTATTTTATTTCATCCACTTGGATCATGTCCTGCACGGGGATTGAACGCGGGTTCTTTTGGTTGTAAGTTGACGACGTATAGACCACAATGCTATTTGGTCAAGGTTTTCTTATACACATTTTCCTGCGCATCTGGAGCAGGGAGATGGGGTGAGACCGTTTGGGAGAGTGAAATTTCCTGAGGCGATCCAAATTTAGCTTAGCGACAAGAATAACACTGGTCGACCCAGCTCAATCTTTCCCCCAGAGTGACCATAATGCAATAGCTGAATCTGCGGTTGGCAAATGAAATAGACCCAAAAAACTACATTTTTCTCTTAAAAAGATACAATAGAAGAACACAGGAATGACAGTCTTGATCACTCGTGTCGTGGTAACTGGATACACGGGTTCCTGAAGAAGCCTCCAACCCAGTCGTGTACTAGGCTAGCACGATACCTTCAACCCACTTGTGTACAAACCCAGCACGATACCTCCAGCCCACTTGTGTACTAAGCTAGCACAATACATCCACCCTTCATGTGGACATAGTGCAGCTTTCTAGTAAGGTCTCTCAAACCCATGAATGGGGAACAAAACAAAAAACTTCCTTGCTTTGATATTCTTGGTAAAAACTGGCTAACAGAACAATGTTCATAATTTTTTTACATATACAAGTATGCTCGGGCAAGGAGAGTAACAACAGTCGCTGCCAACGGGGCCTCCCTTGCCCCTTTTGTAGTATTTAACAAAAAAAAAGCAACAAGAGATATAAACATAAATATGATAATTTTTTGCGAATCAACTGAGGAACCAAAGTGACAAGGATTTTGTGTTGATGTTTAGCTAAGAGCGATTGACATGTACGGTGGGGGCAGGAATTGTCAGAAGGTGGGCGTGGACGGACTGTTGGATCGCCTTCAGGAGACTTCACGACCTGAAGATCGAACCTACGGTTATTCTGACACTTCCCCTTTTTTTCAGTATTTTGTTGTTCAAAGTTTATTGTGTGTTACCTTCGTCTGCACGATAGACATGGACACATGAGAGTTTGTGATGTTCATAATGGTTACAGTAATTGTCTTGTTATAACTTAACAAGCATGTTAACCATAACAAGCCTTGTTATGGTTACAGTAATTGATTCGAGACGTATCATCTTACTAGGCGTATCGCCAGGGATCTTGTTGCTCATGATGTCAATGTCACTTACGCTACTAAGTTTTGTTTTCCATTTTGATGTGGTTATTCTTGCATAAATAAGCACATTATATTATATTACATATATTGATAAGACAACACAGGACAGAGTCAGAGGGGCACTTGCAAGATTATAGCAGATAAAAAAACAACTGGCAGCGGTGGGATTCGAACCCACGCCTCCGAAGAGACTGGTGCCTTAAACCAGCGCCTTAGACCGCTCGGCCACGCTACCTGCGGTGTTGTTGAGGATTGTACCATTTTTTCATTTTATCTACACACACGCACACACACGCGCGCATGCACACACAAGCACACGCACACAAGCACACGCACACACACGCACACAGAACAAACGCATGGAATGTTCACCATTCTTCTGTCGTCTAAATAAAAATCAAACCTGATATATAATAATTCATTTTGTCGGGGACAAGCAGCTTGTGAATGCACATACGTTTGGCTCATATCAAGAATGTGAGAACTCTTGTATATATCAATAAAATATAAATAATAATACAACTAAATCAAGGTCGAACCTTCCCCAGAATACAATCCCACAACAGTTGCCTAATTCCCGGGTAACTAATAACTGCCAGGTGAACAGAAGCATTAGGTGAAAGGAAACTTACCCAATCCCTTCTGTCTCGCCCAGTAAACGAACCCAGAATCCCCGAGCGAGAGTCGAAAACCAAACCAGTAGTACTACGAGATCC
Source organism: Procambarus clarkii (assembly GCF_040958095.1). Classification (NCBI taxonomy): domain Eukaryota; kingdom Metazoa; phylum Arthropoda; class Malacostraca; order Decapoda; family Cambaridae; genus Procambarus; species Procambarus clarkii. The sequence goes on from NC_091167.1 coordinate 34,181,475, forward strand.
TAAATAACACATGGCAGAGAGCCTTTCCCTCCCAAGTAACACATATTACACATGTAAGTTTAACGAACATTCAAGGATTACCTAATCGTGACAAAGCTGTAATTACTTGTGGGCATGTATATCTCGCTTCTTGCAGGTCGGTGTTCAATCCCCGACCGTCCAAGTGGTTGGGCACCATTCCTATCCTCCGATAGTTCCTAAATCCTTATCCTCATCCCTTCCAAGTATATAGTCGTACTGGCTTACTGCTTACTCCTGATATTTTACATTACATTTGCGAGCAGTTACATTTTTTTTCTCAAAATATTCTGTTCTCTAAACATCTGTCACCAAAAACATGTAATATATTTGTAAATTTAAAATAATACTCCAGAGCTCAGCAATAAGCAATAACCCAACCACCAAGAAAAATATTATTACAAATACTATTTTAATAATTGAATTACTGTAAATCAACTAATCCGTTAAAAATGTCCACTTATTAATAACACTTAAAACACCACAATATTAACGTGTTCTGTGCATCGGGAGTAACAGGCTGGATGAGGTTGCAAATATTTTACAGGAGGTTGCAAAGCTTGAGAACGAACTTAATTACCTGATCCAGTCATAAGGTGGTTGGTTGCTCTCCTCAAGTCAAGAATGAGGATGAATAAAAGATGTTGCAGACGGCCACAAACACTTTTCTTACATACAATTATTCTAAATCTAAATCGTAGCTGAGCGTAAAAGATTCATTGCTTCTTTTTCTGAGTCTAGCTGAGCCTTAAATCTTTCACGGTTCCTGTTTTTTTTGGGGGAAGTGTCGTAAAATCCTCTTAAGTAAATTGGCTTCAAGACGGGACACACTTCATAAAAATTGATCATCGGTTGGGATTTTGTGAAGAATATCTAGACAAATTGAACTCCTCGAGGGGCTCCACTTCCACCTACCGTTTTCTTTAATGAACATAAAAATAGCTGAGAAATTGCGAATGTTTATTGTAATCAAAGTAACTATTTGCGTCCTAAACAGGAATGAAATTGAATAATAAATCGTAGGATCTGAGAGAACACGATTCTACGACTACCCTGAGGAGTACATAGTGCTGCGACAGGTCTGTGGAGGACACAGTGCTGCGACAGGTCTGTGGAGGACATAGTGCTGCGACAGGTCTGTGGAGGACATAGTGCTGCGACAGGTCTGGGGAGGACATAGAGCTGCGACAGGTCTGGGGAGGACATAGTGCTGCGACAGGTGTGGGGAGGACATAGTGCTGCGACAGGTGTGGGGAGGACATAGTGCTGCGACAGGTGTGGGGAGGACATAGAGCTGCGACAGGTCTGGGGAGGACATAGTGCTGCGACAGGTGTGGGGAGGACATAGAGCTGCGACAGGTCTGGGGAGGACATAGTGCTGCGACAGGTCTGAGGAGGACATAGTGCTGCGACAGGTCTGAGGAGGACATAGTGCTGCGACAGGTCTGGGGAGGACATAGTGCTGCGACAGGTCTGAGGAGGACATAGTGCTGCGACAGGTCTGAGGAGGACATAGTGCTGCGACAGGTCTGGGGAAGACATAGAGCTGCGACAGGTCTGGGGAAGACATTGAGCTGCGACAGGTCTGAGGAGGACATAGTGCTGCGACAGGTCTGAGGAGGACATAGTGCTGCGACAGGTCTGGGGAGGACATAGTGCTGCGACAGGTCTGGGGAGGACATAGTGCTGCGACAGGTCTGGGGAGGACATAGTGCTGCGACAGGTCTGGGGAGGACATAGTGCTGCGACAGGTCTGGGGAGGACATAGTGCTGCGACAGGTCTGGGGAGGACATAGTGCTGCGACAGGTCTGGGGAGGACATAGTGCTGCGACAGGTCTGAGGAGGACATAGTGCTGCGACAGGTCTGGGGAGGACATAGTGCTGCGACAGGTCTGGGGAGGACATAGTGCTGCGACAGGTCTGGGGAGGACATAGTGCTGCGACAGGTCTGAGGAGGACATAGTGCTGCGACAGGTCTGGGATACCGAATACTCTCCTGGTAAACATTAACTTTATTGCATGCAAGTATTCATGAAGAGAATCTCTGGAGGATTTCCAGCAGGATGATCCGATTACCCCTTAGCACCAGGGTAAGAAGGTCCTACGACCCCTTCCTCAATCCATCCATCTCTCTCTCTCTCTCTCTGTCTCTCTCTCTCTCTCTCTCTCTCTCTCTCTCTCTCTCTCTCTCTCACACGTTTGGTAGCGCTTGAGTGAATATTGTATCTTGATTACACTAGTGTGTAATGGCGCTTCGCGAGCGTTTTGGCCTGGGTTCGTATCCTGGCCGGGGAGGATTGACCGGGTGCCAGTCCTTAACTGTAGCCTCTGTTCACCCAGCAGTGAATGGGTACCTGATTGTTAAACGATTTAAAGGGTCGTATTCCGGGGAAAATTAGGATTAAGGACCTGCCCGAAACGCTATGTGTGTATTCACCATGGTTGTGCTTGCGGGGGGTTGAGCTCTGCTCTTTTGGCCCGCCTCTCAACTGACAATCAACTGTTTCTATTACTACTATTATTTTTTTATTTTCCACACACCACAAACACACACCCCAGGAAGCAGCCCGTGACAGCTGACTAACTCCCAGGTACCTATTTACTGCTAGGTTACAGGGAGTATAGGGTGAAAAAAATTCTGCCCATCGTTTCTCGCTGGCGCCCGGGATCAAACCCGGGACCACAGGATCACGTGCCCAGCGTGTTGTCCGCTCGGTCACCGGCCACACGTGCTAGTGGCTTTGCAAGAATGTTAGAACTCTTGTGTATATATATATATACATATAAATGTGTATCTTGATTTTTAGACTTATTTATTTCACCGCTCGCAGATATACATGCTGTGTTGCAGATGCTGCGGGCAGATGTATGTGATCTGTGTTGCAAATCCCGTTAAAAAAACATTACTTATTGAGATTTAGTATTGGTTCTTCACGTAGCTGTTATTTTAGCGATACTAAATCTAGTATAACTCATTTAAAAGGTAATCGCTCACTTGAGGGTTGTTTGGGTACGAGTAGTTAAGACGAGCAGAAGGTAATTATGAGGTGAAAACACTAAGAAAGTTCTGATTATAAATGCCACATGGAAGGGACGTGAGGATTACGGGCTCACCTATAGCCCGTGCTACATGGACACTTCGTTCTAAGTAGCTAAATCTGAAACAACAGGACGTGAGGACAGGTTATAGTACCGAGCATGGGAGGACTGTGTAAAGAACCGGGCCCCATGCAGCCACTTACACCATTGGGGTTCGAACGCCGACCTTGCAAGAAACGAGATCGTCATCTCTCTCTACTGACCAGCCCAAATGGATGTGCAAAATGGGATTGCGTGTGACACTGCGAGGAGTTATCCCTGGAAACACAAACCGAAACTGTCTCTATTTTCCGCTTGTTACAACTTGTAATAAAGTTGTTACATCTTGGCTTAACGTGTTTATGACGTATTAGAACGTTGTTATAACTTGCTATATTGGTTGTTATAACTGGTTAGGAGGTGTTAAAACTTGTTCGAACGTTGTACCAACGTCGTAGTTTCGGTGTGTGTTTGGCGGGATGTTGTTTACACGTGACAGATGTAAACACAACGGCAGCTGCGGGTTTATATGGGATTATTGCTTGAAAAATATTATCCGGTAATGTTGTTATTATTTGTGTCGGCGAATAATATACTTTTTGCGACTTTTTTTCTGATTAGTCATATGTGACGTCCTGCTGGCACGAGCTAAGAGCCACCCCTCACACGTGCTAAGAGCCACCCCTCACACGTGCTAAGAGGCTCCCTCACACGTGCTAAGAGCCACCCCTCACACGTGCTAAGAGGCTCCCTCACACGTGCTAAGAGCCACCCCTCACACGTGCTAAGAGGCTCCCTCACACGTGCTAAGAGCCACCCCTCACACGTGCTAAGAGGCTCCCTCACACGTGCTAAGAGCCACCCCTCACACGTGCTAAGAGGCTCCCTCACACGTGCTAAGAGCCACCTCTCTCACATGAGCTAAGAGCCACCCCTCACACGTGCTAAGAGCCACCTCTCTCACATGAGCTAAGAGCCACCCTCACACGAGTTAAGAGCCACCCCTCACACGTGCTAAGAGCCACCTCTCTCACATGAGCTAAGAGCCACCCTCACACGTGCTAAGAGCCACCTCTCTCACATGAGCTAAGAGCCACCCTCACACGTGCTAAGAGCCACCCCTCACACGTGCTAAGAGCTACCCTCACACGAGTTAAGAGCCACCTCTCTCACATGAGCTAAGAGCCACCCTCACACGTGCTAAGAGCCTCCCTCACACGAGTTAAGAGCCACCTCTCTCACACGTGCTAAGAGCCACCCCTCACACGTGCTAAGAGCCACCCTCACACGAGTTAAGAGCCACCTCTCTCACATGAGCTAAGAGCCACCCTCACACGTGCTAAGAGCCTCCCTCACACGAGTTAAGAGCCACCTCTCTCACACGTGCTAAGAGCCACCCCTCACACGTGCTAAGAGCCACCCTCACACGAGTTAAGAGCCACCTCTCTCACATGAGCTAAGAGCCACCCTCACACGTGCTAAGAGCCACCCCTCACACGTGCTAAGAGCATCCCTCACACGTGCTAAGAGCCACCCCTCACACGTGCTAAGAGCCACCCTCACACGAGTTAAGAGCCACCTCTCTCACACGAGCTAAGAGCCACCCTCACACATGCTAAGAGCCACCCCTCACACGTGCTAAGAGCACCCCTCACACGTGCTAAGAGCCACCCTCACACGAGTTAAGAGCCACCTCTCTCACATGAGCTAAGAGCACCCCTCACACGAGCTAAGAGCCACCCTCACACGTGCTAAGAGCCACCTCTCTCACATGAGCTAAGAGCACCCCTCACACGTGCTAAGAGCCACCTCTCTCACATGAGCTAAGAGCACCCCTCACACGTGCTAAGAGCCACCCTCACACGTGCTAAGAGCACCCCTCACCATAGGGGTGCTACAGGGATCGTGAGGATAGTGCTAAGAGCCACCTCTCTCACATGAGCTAAGAGCCACCTTCACACGAGCTAAGAGCCACCCCTCACACGTGCTAAGAGCCACCCTCACACGAGTTAAGAGCCACCCTCACACGTGCTAAGAGCCACCCTTCACACGTGCTAAGAGCCTCCCTCACACGTGCTAAGAGCCACCCTTCACACGTGCTAAGAGCCTCCCTCACACGTGCTAAGAGCCACCCTTCACACGTGCTAAGAGGCTCCCTCACACGAGCTAAGAGCACCCCTCACCATAGGGGTGCTACAGGGATCGTGAGGATAGTGCTAAGAGCCACCTCTCTCACATGAGCTAAGAGCCACCTTCACACGAGCTAAGAGCCACCCCTCACACGTGCTAAGAGCCACCCTCACACGAGTTAAGAGCCACCCTCACACGTGCTAAGAGCCACCCTTCACACGTGCTAAGAGCCTCCCTCACACGTGCTAAGAGCCACCCTTCACACGTGCTAAGAGCCTCCCTCACACGTGCTAAGAGCCACCCTTCACACGTGCTAAGAGGCTCCCTCACACGAGCTAAGAGCACCCCTCACCATAGGGGTGCTACAGGGATCGTGAGGGTAGTGCTAAGAGCCACCTCTCTCACATGAGCTAAGAGCCACCTTCACACGAGCTAAGAGCCACCCCTCACACGTGCTAAGAGCACCCCTCACACGTGCTAAAAGCCACCCTCACACGTGCTAAGAGCCACCCCTCACACGTGCTAAGAGCCACCCTCAAATGAGCTAAGAGCCACCGTCACAAGTGCTAAGAGACACCCTCACATAATTTTATGTGACTAAGATGAATTACTAAATATTCCTTGACTTCACTGACTTCCCGTCTAAAAACTCCTTATTCTAATTAAATTAGTCATTTCTTATGCTGATGAGTTCTCAGTGCACCATCACTTACAGACCCCGTGTGAATTATTATTAAAATTATTGATAATTATGATAATTCTTTTCAGCCATTTGAAAAGAATTACCATTTCTCCTACCAGACCATTGTTTTATATCTTGTTGAAAGTAAGGTTTTGAAAATGTTGTGATCTCAAACTTTATTATATATTATATAATATATAAACTTTATTATATATTATATAATATATATTATAAAGTGTACACATAACATATATAGAGCATATGAAGCTTATGAGACAGGGCAAAGTAATTATAGGGAGAAAGCGCTAAACCAGCACGACTGTATAGCACTTAGAAGGAATATAATGGACAAGGATCTGGGATAAGATGGATGGAATAAATGGTGCTCAACCACTTTAGAACATCGGGCATCGAACGCCGACCTGCACGTAGCAAAGCCGTCGCTGTACAGGCCTTATTCAAGTGATTGTCTAATGCCACCGTATTATCGTAGTTCAGCTCAAAATATATCATGATCATTATTTGAAAAGTTTGGATTCTGAGGGGAATCAACAAATTAGATATTCTTTGAAACTCGAGAGACGGAAGATATATGACATTCTTGGCTCTCCACTGGCCTAGCTGGATATGACTATGACCTTTTAACTATGGTATGAGGCGGAGGTATGAGGCATTATCCCTGATCCCTTACCCTCTCACCACTTGTAAGTGGACAAAATGACCGATTGATGAAGATTAAGCCACCCAAAAGGTGGCACGGGCATCAATAGCCCGTAAGTGGTTACCCTTGTGGATTTATTCATTTAAGTGGTGACTCTTTTGAGCCATTACCAGTATCAAGAGCTGATACTGGAGATCTATGGAGGTGCAACTGCACCCTGCGTGACGAGAGATGTCTCCCGTCGACAAAATGACTGTAATGGTGGATATATATATATATATATATATATATATATATATATATATATATATATATATATATATATATATATATATATATATATATATATATATATATGTAGCAATCTACCTGGCCTTTGCCAGTTGGTCAACAGTGTTAGCTTCTGCAGCCTGAGGTACACTCTAATTGTATTTACAGGTTCACCTTCCCATGAAATGTCGCTCGACACACTCGCCTGCTCAATGGGGCTCGCTGCTCTCATCTACGACAGTGTGGGTGGTGGCGGTCGTTAGTGTGTGTGTCGCTGGGGACAGTGTGTGTGCGTGCTCGAGTACTGGTGTGGGTTCTCGTACTGGTGTTGGCTCTGGTACTAGTGTGAGCCCCTGGTACCGGTGTAGGGCCTGGTGCTGATGTAATTCTTGAATGAGAACCGTCTGAATACTGAACATGAAATAGCTTTGCCTCAAATTGATTTGATCACTGTCGTAACTATCATCATCAGCCCATATATAATGATTCAGCAACACCTCATCTTCCTCCTCCATTGGTTGCTGAGGCTGCTTGGACATAACTACATGCAATCCATAAAAAAAATTGCGTAATTTTTCTCCATTTTTCCCCAGAGGGATAATGGGCTCTGTAATATATGAAGGTGTTTAATGTCCTCATAAACTGGTGGGCGGGATGGTGACGTCAGAAGACAGGTATAATATATATATATAATATATATATATATATATATATATATATATATATATATATATATATATATATATATATATATATATATATATATATATATATATATATAAGTATATTTTGGTAGCAGTCTTTCTTGTAAACATATGTTCTTAAATATGACCGAAAAGGTAAGATTAATAATTCTAACACGAATTAGAAGTTACACCTTGCAACATGAACATTTACGTGACAACATCCATATGACCACAAATGTCATAGTGTTAATGCAAACACTCAAAATTCATGATCGTCAGAGACTTACCAACTGGCTGTCAAGTCATGTAGGAATACTCGGGAATAACATTGCAGATGAAGCTGCAAAGTATGCAACTAAGAGAAGTAATTAATAAAGACATTTACATAACACAGAGTCAAGCACAGATTAAACAAAGAATTAGAGACAGAGCAATGATGAAGATGTACAGTGACCACAACTCATTAGCTTGCAACATCAGGAATCTGCGGGTTGGAACAAGAATTCAATCAACTATGAACCACTTAATTTGATGAAAGGGAGCAGTAGAACAACAGAGTTACACTTACATCGCATCAGGCTTGGATACCCATGTGCATGGGAAACAGGCTTTACAAGTTCCAGACGATGAGAGGAAATGTCAGCACTGTGGAGAAATGCCCAACAGACCACTGGAACATTATCTAACACAATGCACAGTTACAAACCCAACAAGATTTCAACTGAGATTTAACAGAGCTTCAGTTATTAAGTACATTGGAGATAATCTTACTGAAACGAACATACGAGTCATGAATACTCAAGTATATCCCAAGTAAGAGAGAAACGATTAACACTTAGCGGTCCAGCCAGAGGCTTAGGGCCCACGCTGGAGGCAAGGCAATTATCAGGAGGAAGCATCAAGCCATTACGATTATATAGCACTTAGAAGGGATGAGGATAAGGATTTGCGATGGGACGGGGAAAAGGAATGGTGCCCAACCACTTGATTCAGCGTAGTAATCTACAATCACTATCAACTTCACGGTCGGGGATTGAACGCCGACTTGCATGAAGCGAGACCATCGCTCTAACGTCCAGCCCAAGTGGTCTGGCAGAATATCCCTAAAAAAAAATCTTGAGTACTCACAGCCTCCATCTCAAACATTATCTCTATCACTGTAACATCCTTAATATTTTGACTAGCCCTCTCATAGTGGAGGTTATCTTGAGGTTATCTTGAGATGATTTCGGGGCTTTTTAGTGTCCCCGCGGCCCGGTCCTCGACCAGGCCTCCACCCCCACGAAGCAGCCCGTGACAGCTGACTAACACCCAGGTACCTATTTTACTGCTAGGTAACAGGGGCATAGGGTGAAAGAAACTCTGCCCAATGTTTCTTGCCGGCGCCTGGGATCGAACCCAGGACCACAGGATCACAAGTCCAGCGTGCTGTCCACTCGGCTGACCGGCTCCCAAGATAATACAACCCCAGATAATACAATAGTTTTGGTGTATGGGGTCCTAATGGGGTCCTCCTAGGTCCTCGATGTCTCTGACGTCGGGTCTCACTGTCACTGAAGGCAGCTACAACAAACTAGAATGTAGGAACTTTGAATCAAATGAGTAAACATTTTCAACTGCTTGTGTGCTTTGAACCCAGGTAACTGGACCATTTTGCGAACCTTCGATGTTTATAGCTATAGACACTAAACCAATCATCGCCTAATTTCACGACTATGACCTGGAACCACCAACAGCCTACATTTCATCCGTCACACTGGGAAGCCAGGCAACAATTGCTTCAATTCTCTTTTATGGTGACCGAGTACTCAGAGGACGCGGATACTCTCTATTTTCTTATCATAAAATAGTACTTGTTAAATAGAACTACGAGCTGGAAGTACGTTTAGTGCAATTATCAAACCTACAATCTTGACCAATTGATGTTTGATCCTCTGTCCTGTTTGATAGGGCATATCAGCAGCGTCCTAACTGCTATAAGACCAAATTAAATTCGATTAGGCAAAATATAATGTCAATCTCGACAATAAAGATAATAATAATAATACGTTAGAGCATATTCTAGAGTTCCTGGATGTCATTCAGGATGCTAATACGAGAGCAGAAAGATATGAGATGACAGTAATAGGGAGACCAATGACGTGCCTCGCCAGAGGGTCGACAATCTACTGGGTTATGTTGGACACTGTGTGGCACAAGTTGGTGGAGGAGAGTTGCTGGCGGGACGAACAAACAACGGAAGGAGGAGAACGTGAGTGTGTGAGAGCCAGTTTTGTATTCATTAATCTTTCGTCCGTCAAGAGTGTCCGAAGTCAAAAGAGGGAATTAAACTTGATGAAAGGGCGGAAACGCACGCTGAGCCTTGCCGTACAACACTTTGGTTTTTAGAAGCTATCCTCAGCAACATAAGAGACACGGAATGTTTATAAAATAAAAAATAAAGTTATACAAGTTTCTCTCTCACTACCCTCCCTCCCTTCCCTTAACTATCCTCCTCTCTCTCTCTCCTCTCTCTCTCTCTCTCTCTCTCTCTCTCTCTCTCTCTCTCTCCCTCCAATCCACTCCAGTCACCTCCACACCCATCCTCTCCCCTCGCTCACCCAGCCCTCCATCCACCCCTTACCCCTCTGGGGGCAGTGTGAAGATCCCATCAGTGTAGTCCGGTTAGCCTAATGCTCGTCAAGGTCTTCTATGACATGAGACCTCTTGATCCGCTTTGACGGCCCAAGGTGGAAGTTAATCCCGGTCTCTCTCTCCTCCTCCTCCTCCTCTCTCCTCTCTGCTGCTACTTCTCTTATTGGCTGATTATGTCGTATTGATTCTGGAGTGAAGTTTGAAGGAGCGACGTTAAAGATAAGAAAGGCAGCAGTGATATGTACCATAAGTCACTGTTAGCCACTGCGGAAACAGTTATTATACCTTCCTGAGGTTATCTTGAGATGATTTAGGGGCTTTTTAGTGTCCCCGCGGCCCGGTCCTCGACCAGGCCTCCACCCCCAGGAAGCAGCCCGTGACAGCTGACTAACACCCAGGTACCTATTTTACTGCTTGGTAACAGGGGCATAGGGTGAAAGAAACTCTGCCCATTGTTTCTCGCCGGCGCCTGGGATCGAACCCAGGACCACAGGATCACAAGTCCAGCGTGCAGTCTGCTCGGCCGACCGGCTCCGACCTTGAGCTAGAGCTGAAGTGATAAACGTTCGACTGTATCTGAAACGTTACATGGGCAAAATATATTATAAATGTCCTGTTTCTTCACTAATCACTGTGACTGGTCGGTATATTAATGGCTTCGCGTCTTGCTGGTCGGTGTTCGATCCCCGACCGTCTATAAGTGTTTTTTTGCGTTATTCCTTCCCCTCGGTCCTATCCCAGCTCCTTGTCCTCGTATCCCTTCCAAATGTTGTTAGGCGTACTGCCTTAGCTTCCTCCTCATGGTTACCCTTTTTCTTTTGTCTTTAGATTTTAATGTTTCTGAGCGTTCTTCTGTCGCTCGCGGACCTCCAGACACATCCAAATGAAATAGTAAACAAACCGCAGATGGTTTTACGTGTATGGTTCGCTGCCGGGGGAGCAAAAATCACTTACACATACTGTATCAGTATGTAATATAACGTGAACTAATTATATATAACTAATTAGAAATAACTCTTAGAGATTAGAGATTTGGAGGCCTAGTCGACGACCGGGCCGCGGGGACGCTAAGTCCCTGAAGCACCTTAAGGTAACCTCAAGGTAACTCATGAATGTTTAATCAATATGCAAGTATTACACCGCTACGGAATCATTCAGAACTTTGAACCACATATGTCAGACCAATCCTGAAGTATACAGCTCCAGCATGGAGTCCATGTCTAGTCAAGCATAAGACTAAACTGGAAAAGGTTCAAAGGTTTGCCACCAGACTAGTACCCGAACTGAGTAGTATGAGCTACGAGGAGAGACTACGGGAATTAAACCTAACGGCACTGGAAGACAGAAAAGTTAGAAGGGACATGATCACTACATGTAATATTTTCAAAGGAATTGATAGGGTAGATAAAGACAGACTATTTAACTCAAGGAGCACACGCACTAGGGGACACAGGTGGAAATTGAATGCCCAAATGAGCCATAGAGACATTATTTTTTTTTTTAGTGTCAAAGTAGTTGACAAATGGAATGCATTAAGAAGTGATGTAGATGGAGGCTGACTCCATACACAGTTTCAAGTGTAGATATGAAAGTCCCCAATAGGCTCAGGAACCTGTACATTAGCTGACTGACAGTTGAGAGGCGGGACCAAAGAGCCAGAGCTCAACCTTAGCAAGTACAACTGGGTGAATACACACACACACACACACACACCAAGGGTAGTCAGAACTAAAGAGAATAACAAAGGGTCGATGACACATGAAAGAGCTTTTTCATCTCATGCTCCTGTGGACCTTTTTATCCTGGGATCTGGGTCTACGATGAAAAATTTTAACCGTTTGTTCTTTGATGTTGAAATTACCAGTAGTACTGTTGCTGCAGATAAACTGAAGCAAATACAGCCGAGACCAGAGGGGAGGGGGGAGGGGTTGTGTGTTTGGAACTTTAGGGAAAGGGCGAGGTACATAAGGGGTAAATCAATTACACACAGAAATCACAATTGCGTGATGCATCAAATGAACAAATCCACAAGGGCCGTGACGAGGATTCGAACCTGCGCCCGAGAGCATCCCAGACGCTGCCTTATGTGTAAATCAAGTCGACTGGAAGTTGAGACAGAGAGAAGGTGGCATGCAAGGTCTCTCTCTCTCTCTATTTCAATTTCTTTAAGTTTCACTTAATTCAACTGGTACTCCATCCCGTACCCACAAGTCTATGGAGGATTTCAAAATGTAAATTTATATTTTTCACGAATACAAGTTTATTTCACAACTTCAACAATTGGTACATAACTATTGATTTAGCTTGGTACTTGTCTAGCACTGTTCAGTGATACAGCGCGGTACTCGGCGCTTTCCACTGCCACAGCTTGAAACTCAGCGTTCCCTATTGTTTACCTCTGAGCGTGTGCCTTGCTGACGTGAAAAAAAACATATTCAGCAAAACTCTACCCAGTTAAGACAAATATAATTGGGTGTCATGTTTGTGTAACCTTTTTTGGCTTCATCTGTTTGTTTGACCCTTTGGCTTCCTGGCGTCGTTACGTCACGGTCGGCCGACCACACTCTCCAGCGGCCAGGGCTCAGAGCTCCGCTAGAAAAATCACTAACAATAAATACAAATACAAAACATATGGCTGCAACCCGCGTCGTTCGCAATAAAATTCTAAAAAGATTTTAATTTTTTAAAGAATTCATTTTTAATTTTCCTTCATAAGTGAAAAATATAAAGCAATATAAAAAAAAAGATTCGTGATAGAATCATTGATCTACTTTAAACCTTAATAATTTTTAATACTAAAGCGTACATGCTGGTGGTTCAGACAGCTATTGTGATGGCCTTAATTCTATAATCACGTCAGAGGTTGATAGGCTTTTAACCTCAACACCAAAAAGATTAAGGCTTGACTTCAAGCAAAATAAAATTGTTGTGCTCCACGACGGGTTCTCGTGGCTCGAGGCCAAAAGGACAGGAAATAAAGGAGTGTCATCAGGTAATAGGCGGCTCCTTCGTCTTTGTTAGTGGAATTTGTGAGCCGAATAACTCTACAACGCGGCCCTTGCTCCTCTCCCAGTGGACACGCCTTGGGTGTGGGAGCGTTCCTACACTCCAGGGGGAAAGTGGATCTGCTGTGGGATATGTCGGGAGGTGGATTTGTGGATGAGTGTGTGTCAAGCAGGGGTTTGCGTCTCTGTGGATGAGTGTGTGTCAAGCGGGGGTTTTGCGTCTCTGTGGATGAGTGTATGTGTGTCAAGCGGGGGTTTTGCGTCTCTGTGGATGAGTGTGTCAAGCAGGGGGTTTGCGTCTCTGTGGATGAGTGTGTGTGTCAAGCAGGGGGTTTGCGTCTCTGTGGATGAGTGTGTGTGTCAAGCAGGGGGTTTGCGTCTCTGTGGATGAGTGTGTGTGTCAAGCAGGGGGTTTGCGTCTCTATGGATGAATGTGTGTGTCAAGCAGGGGGTTTGCGTCTCTGTGGATGAGTGTGTGTGTCAAGCAGGGGGTTTGCGTCTCTATGGATGAATGTGTGTGTCAAGCAGGGGGTTTGCGTCTCTGTGGATAAGTGTGTGTGTGTGTCAAGCAGGGGTTTTGCGTCTCTGTGGATGAGTGTGTGTCAAGCAGGGGTTTGCGTCTCTGTGGATGAGTGTGTGTGTCAAGCAGGGGTTTTGCGTCTCTGTGGATGAGTGTGTGTCAAGCAGGGTTTTGCGTCTCTGTGGATGAGTGTGTGTGTCAAGCAGGGTTTTGCGTCTCTGTGGATGAGTGTGTGTGTGTCAAGCAGGGTTTTGCGTCTCTAAGTATCACAAAGGAGTTGTTTATAGCATAACTAGTCTTGTGAGGGATTAGCTTCAGCTTCCAAGTCCAACTTCACAATGTATGTAGTTGTGCGCGCGTGTATATTTCCTAGTTGTATTTACTATTTATACCTGCAGGATCGAGTGCTTAGCTCTTGGACCCCGGTCTTCTAGCTGTCAGTTAGACAGTTATGTTTTCCTCTGTTATATCTACGACATATCCCTCTCTCCCTCTCCCTCTCTCTCTCTCTCTCTCTCTCTCTCTCTCTCTCTCTCTCTCTCTCTCTCTCTCTCTCTCTCTCTCACCTAGGAAGCAGCCAGTAGCAGCTGTCTAACTCCCAGGTACCTAGATACTGATAGATGAATAAGTCATTAGGTGAAAGAAACTCTGCCTACTTGTTTCTGCCTCGACCGGGAATCGATCCTAGGCCCTTTGGACTATGACCCCCCCCAAGCGCTGTGTGTGTGTGTGTGTGTGTGTGTGTGTGTGTGTGTGTGTGTGTGTGTGTGTGTGTGTGTGTGTGTGTGTGTGTGTGTGTGTGTGTGTGTGTTTTAAAAATGGACAATGAAGGTTGAGTGAAAAACAATAAACTACTTAATTCTGTGTTTTCTTCTTTTCAATTTTCTGAACAAAGGGGAAGGTCACCCTCCAGGTGTGTCACCCTCCAGGTGTGTCACCCTCCAGGTGTGTCACCCTCCAGGTGTGTCACCCTCCAGATGTGTCACCCTCCAGGTGTGTCACCCTCCAGGTGTGTCACCCTCCAGGTGTGTCACCCTCCAAGCGTCACATACCCTCCTGGTGTCAACGTTCTCGTGTTGCTCTCCATCATGAGGGGAAAACAAACTGTACTGAAAATCATTTTCACAACAATTTTCACACCAACCACTTTAAGTAATGGGTCTCCTCACCTTAGTTGTTTATGGGGGAAATAATGTGAGCTAAAGGGTAAAAGATCATCGGTCAAGAAATGGGCTTATTGATTTTCCCTGCCTGCGTCACAAGGGTTTCTTCCCTGCTTTTGTTATGGCTTATACGTAGGCAAAATATATTAATCGTTTTTTTTATTATTCATATTTTGCTATAGGAATGCGAATGGAAGAAATCAGGTCAAGCATTTCGGGGGATTTGTTGAAACAGTATTACTTGGGGAAAATTCTCTTGACCGGTCTGGCTTGAATTTGGGGGTGGAACTCAATCATTTACACGTAAAAGAAAATAATATCTAGGTCGCTCGGCAATGCTAAAAATGCAGTTATTAAAATCAATTGAAGGTCTTGCTTGATTACCATATACTCGATTTGTATTGAACCAAGGCATAATATTAGTCTTCTTGCACATCAGCAGAAAGAGTATTCATAACTGTGTCGTCTTAAAGGAGCGGTTACACGGGTTTTATATTTTTCTTATCAAAAGCAAGATAAAATTCAGCTCTCCAATACAGGTATCAGTAAATGGAAGATGCTGTCTGTGTACTCACCTCCTTGTGCTTGTGGGGGTTGAGCTCTGGCTCTTTAGGCCAGCCACTCAACTGTCAATCAATCAATTGATCTTTTTTTGTTTTCACACAGACACACACACCCGGAAAGCAGCCCGTAGCAACTGTCTAACTCCGAAGTACCTATATTTACTGCTAGATGAGCAGGCGCATCAGGTTGAAGGAAACTTTGCCCATTTGTTTCCACCATCACCGGGGATCGATCCCCAGATCCTAGGATTACGAATCCCGAGTGCTGTCCACTCAGCCATCCAGGCCACACAGGTACTGTGTGTGTGTGAGAGATTGATTCTCCCCTCCCCTCCCCTCCCCTCCCCCCCCTCGGGCTGCTTCCTCCCAATAACTGAGAGATTTGGGTCTTGGAGTTCACGTAGAAAAAATCCCAGGAACTGAGGGTCTTTATAATTGGCTGTCAGGTTTCAGGGGACGCGAGCAATATGCACGAATGGTTCTTTTAGTATTACCAATAAAACATCCAGCAGAGGAAGGAAAGTCTTCAGACAAAGATCGACCATCGAAATCAGAATATTGGATGAAAACAAAGTGTTTGCCGGTTCTACATAATCAAGACGAGCAGTAAACCTGGTTGTATATATAAGAATTAACTTAGAAGTAAATATTTGCAGGCTACTCTCACTTCAATTAAAAGTGTCGTAGAGTCATAAGTTATTGAGTCGTACAGGATTGAGAGTGAGAAAGTTGGTCAGGATTTACCACCAGTGTCACAACTTTCACACCGAGCAGTTTGGTGGCTCTTTGCTCCTGTTAATAGTGTTTGGTGAGATATACTGTCTTCTGTGGCGCCTCGAGTGTTTGGTGAGGTATACTGCCTCCTGAGGCGCCTCGAGTGTTTGGTGAGAACACATCTGCCTTTAGAAACCGGTTGCTGCCATTAGAGGACCGGATGTTTGGTGAAATATACTGTAGCCTGACGAGCCGGATACTAGCCACAAGAGAGCCGGGTGTTAGGGGGTAACACTGCTGCCTAGGGAGCCGGATACTGCCACAAGAGAGCCGGGTGTTAGGGGGTAACACTGCTGCCTAGGGAGCCGGATACTGCCACAAGGGAGCCGGGTGTTAGGGGGTAACACTGCTGCCTAGGGAGCCGGATACTGCCACAAGGGAGCCGGGTGTTAGGGGGTAACACTGCTGCCTAGGGAGCCGGATACTGCCACAAGGGAGCCGGGTGTTAGGGGTAACACTGCTGCCTAGGGAGCCGGATACTCCCACAAGGGAGCCGGGTGTTAGGGGTAACACTGCTGCCTAGGGAGCCGGATACTCCCACAAGGGAGCCGGGTGTTAGGGGTAACACTGCTGCCTAGGGAGCCGGATACTGCCACAAGGGAGCCGGGTGTTAGGGGGTAACACTGCTGCCTAGGGAGCCGGATACTGCCACAAGGGAGCCGGATACTGCCACAAGAGAGCCGGGTGTTAGGGGTAACACTGCTGCCTAGGGAGCCGGATACTCCCACAAGGGAGCCGGGTGTTAGGGGTAACACTGCTGCCTAGGGAGCCGGATACTCCCACAAGGGAGCCGGGTGTTAGGGGTAACACTGCTGCCTAGGGAGCCGGATAGTGCCACCCAAACGACATAATGTTGAATCACTTTATTGAAAAAGAAAAAGAAATGAAATGTATCTCTACATGTTCTCAAGAGAAATTACCACACGACACACAACTTGCTTGCATTAATTACATAGTAAATATAAGCTGAAATATGCAAATGTATAATGATTCGTGATGAATACTGTGCATATAGTATCTTCCGCTGAAAATTCACTGTGAAAAACAATGAGTGTAAAATATTTGTACAATTATTATTTCCTACCAAGAGACAAGTTATATTAAGGAAGAAGAGGAAAGGAACTATCAGGAGAAAGCGTCAAGCTATTACGGATGGGAACTATGAGGAGAAAGCGCCAAGCCATTACGGAAGGGAACTATCAGGAGAAAGCGCCAAGACATTACGACGATATGGCACTTGGAAGGGTGGGGGGGGGGGGGGAGAAGGGTTAGGTTAGGGAATTGGGATGGGACGGAATGGGGTTGGGGGGAGGGTGAAGAGAATGGTGCCCAAACCATTTGGGCGGTCGGAAATTGAACGCCGACCTGCATGAAGCGAGACCGTTGCTCTACCGTCCAGCTGAAGTGATTGGGCGATATTAAGGGAGTAAACTGGTCGGTAAAGTTCATACTTTTACATTTACGAAGAGACAACCCATTATAAAAAAAAGGTTTAAAAAATAGGTACTTTTGTACTTAGTGCACCAAAAAACACGCTGAAATTAATAGGTTGCAAACAAGATATTCTTAGCTAACCTTAATACCAAATTACAATCATTAGCATAACTAGGATCATGTTGGGGCAACAGGTAAATTATAAAAATACGTCTCTAACCATTCCCCCATCTGTGACGCACACTTTCCGAGGTGGAGGTGGTGGTATTGCATGATCGAACAACCCGGAGTATAGTCGCTGGCGGCCTCTGGAACCCCTCTTCTAGGATAGGAGACAGACTAAGTGTGTTCCAATCCTGTAGCTTGTCAAACTCTTATGCTAACAAAAGAACAGGAGACAGAGTATGAGAGTGTTACATCATCCAGAAATAAACATCCAAATGTTAAATATACATTGTTTTTATCGGCGTTAACTGCCTATTGCAGTTACCGAACCAGATAAATAATTTATCAGTCAAATAAACCTTATCAACGTACTGTTGATTTCACCTAAAGAAGAAGTAAATAAAAACGCAACATCCAGGATGTTATTATCTTTGTGTGTGTATAGAAGTTAGCAAATTAAAGTGCAGAAAAGCAATTGGTAAACTGGAAACTTAACGTAAACTGGAAAAGTTTATTTGCGAACTTATCTCCCCCCCCCCCCCCCACAGGAGAGTACACTACTCTGTCAGCAACACCCCTTTCCCAGGGGTAATACACCGCTCGAATCCCGTAACAACATAACCCAGGGTAGTACACTGCTTCGAGTCATTAACAATACACCTTGTTGTTCTATACACCCTACTCACTGAACAGCGAATGAGGACGGTTCTGAATTTAACCCCCTCCCCTCCCCTCCTCCCTCCTTCCCAAGGGCAATACACTGCTCCGAGAAAAGTGACAACACCTCCGAGGGCAGTGCAATCTTCTGAGAACAGTGACAACATCCTCCCCAGGGCCCCAGGGCCGTTAACAACACCTGCAGGGCACTTCACAACAAAGCCTTCATTACTCTGTGAAGAGTGACAACACCTTTCCCCTCTGGCTAATGCTTTACGGTGGTGGCAGAGTGATAACAGAGTGGGGAAGTGGTGGCAGAGTGGTGGGGGCAGATAAGTGTTGGCAGAGGAGTTGTGTTGGGGCACCTGGGAGGTGTCACACACGGGTGACAGCCAAGGTCACCTAGGAGAGTTATGGTGGCTGACGCCTGAACGCGTCTCCTGTTGATTGCTGCTGGAAATGGTCGAAGATTAATGGCTTTAATCTGGGGTGTTTATTTCCTCTCTCTCTCTCTCTCTCTCTCTCTCTCTCTCTCTCTCTCTCTCTCTCTCTCTCTCTCTCTCTCTCTCTCTCTCTTTCATTCATCTTTAAGATTGTTTAATTCACCAAAAATCTTGAAAAATACTAAACTGTATTTTGTGTAAGAAGTTTTCTAGCAATGTATTTATTACGTAAAAGGTAAGTCATCCTGTCTGTCAATCAGTCCATACCTCCGTCGAAGAGAATACTCGAGCTGAGGTAGAAACTTCATTCATCTGTATGTTAACACGGATTGTTGTGAGGTAAATGTTAAGGTGGGTCGCGTGCCCAAAGTGCCCCGTGTGCCCAAGGTGGCCCACGTGCCCAGAGTGGCCCACGTGCCCAGAGTGGCCCACGTGCCCAAGGCGGCCCACGTGCCCAGGGTGGCCCCCCTGGCCAAAGGTGGCCCACGTGCCCATGGTGGCCCACGTGCCCAAGGTAGCCCACGTGCCCAGAGTGGCCCAAGTGCCCAAGGTGGCCCACGTGCCCAAAGTGGCACACGTGCCAAAGGTGGCCCGCGTGCCCAAGGTGATATAGTGGGATACCAACTAGTCACCTTAAATGACTAGTTGACTTTTCAACAATTGTTTCATTGACAATGATGGTGCACAAACAGACTCGGAGTGCAGAAGAACTGCATTCCAGGAGTCGTAAAGCTTGACTAGGCTCATTTTCCCCTCCAATACACGATTCCCGATCGTGAACGCTTTGCAAAACCCCTTTGCTCGATGAAACCTAACCCAGGACACACGCTACCCTCATAAGTCCTCCTTTTGTGCTCTCTGTAATCCTTGTTGCGCTACACATAAGGGGCATAACTGGCCGACCCTTCACAGTGTTCAAGAGAGAACTGGATAAGCACCTCCAAAGAATACCTGATCAACCAGGCTGTGACTCATACGTCAGGCTGCGAGCAGCCGCGTCCAACAGCCTGGTTGATCAGTCCGGCAACCAGGAGGCCTGGTCGACGACCGGGCCGCGGGGACGCTAAGCCCCGGAAGCACCTCAAGGTAACCTCAAGGTAACCGCTCACAGGATGAGTATGGGGTGCACAATAAAAAATCAATCTCATATGTCCTCTCCAAGTGCTTAAAGTCTACTTGGCTGTCTGCGAAGTGACTTAATTGTCAGCTTGACAATTTATTTTTACTTTGTGATTAAGTACTGGTTATCATAAATATAACAACAATGCGGTTAATGTAAATAACTTTGGCGCTGAAGCAAAACAAGTCTGTTAAACTATAGAGTTTCAGAGGCTATCATACGGGGACCATCCGACCTGCTTCTATACACAATTCTTCACAACAGAAATTATAGCATACCCGTAAGTGATGAACACACATCTCGGGATTGTCAGATCTCTAAAATAATGCTATAAAAACAAAAGGCCACATGAACATACCTCGTAATGCTGGAGTTCTGTCCCCTCGAAGTGCTGCATTTTAAATCCATGGAATGGCATGAAAACCGAATCAATGAATTATATTTCAATCCTCATGCTGACAGGAACATCTCAGGTGAAGGTGATGCTTATAAGGATTGTCTTGAGGTATGAGGGCGCTGGTGTGCCTCATTTAGTGAGGTCACACTGAGGCAAGCGACTGACGGATCACCGTCTACCAATCTGGACACTTACAGAAGAAGCCGCGTTTCTTATACCAAAGTTCTCCTTTACGTAATTGTTAGAGAAGGAACGAATAATTAATGAACCCGCGCCGGGGAACCACATAATAATCTTGTGAACTAAGGAGTGATAACGCGGCAAGTGTTCGTCATCACTACAACGTCCCGTCCCTATAACTCCTTGTCAACACTTGCTGGTCTTATCCGCTGGCGAAGATTTTCCATTAACACTTTAAACGTTTCCCTCGTCACATCACGACCTTCACTAACTATGGTTAACTCCTAACTGCCAATCCGTCCTCAGGCCACGCTCGTTAAAGCTGTGGCCGTCCCCCCCCCCTCCCCCAAGACGCATTCATTAATGTTAACGTATTGAGCATTAAAATTAGGTTTGTTTTCATATATACATTAATATTGTTATATATTAAAGTTCTATATATAGTTAGACATATGTTATTTTAGGTGTTTAGGTTCTGTTGGCGATTATTTGTATTTGTAGTACGTGGGTTTATAGCGTTGTGGTTCGAACAAAACTCGTCAGTGAAGGACTTGTTCCGGAAGTGTTCGAACGAAATCAGTTGTGGGTCGTGTGCAAACTGTTTTTCATTCATAAACAGAGGGTTTGGCGGCTGGATTAACGAGCATTTGGCGCTTGTTATTAAGGACAAGCTGATGTATTTATAAAACATGGTATAGCTTGTACTGAGTTACGATTCGAACAGAGGACTTCAGCGAAGCCCTATTCGAACATCATCCGTTGTAAGTCATGTGTAACAGCAGTTCGCTCTCATCAACCAACGCCGAATGCTCGTAAATCCAGTCATCAAATCCCATTTTTGAATGAAACCGCTTATTCCTATGTTGGATTCGTTGCTCTCTCAATGCTTCACAGACGTACAGCAAATTAAAAAAATTGCAGACTGAACCTAAACACCAAACCTAACATAAACTCTGCCTAGCTATACATTCATTTATATATACATGTAATAGTAATAAGAATACTTTATATATGTGAAAGAAATAACGATTTTGAATGCCAAGACAAGTGAAATTGATGAAATTGACCGCAGCTTGGGAAGTACAGCCTGCGGATGCAACTTGTCCTCCTACAACGTCGCATTTCGCTCGTATGCGTTACCTAAGCCCAAAAATGGTCGTGCTAATAAATGGAAGTGGCTCGCGAAAGTGACGTACTGCCCCGTTTCCTGTTTTGGGGTTCTCTGGTAGGTTAGGCGAGGACAGTTGAAAGTGACCGTTTTCTTGACGTTGAGAAACCTTAGGAGGACGGGCTGAAGGATGAGTTTAACAGACATGGATCTGTGAAATGTTAATACTTCACCTTCAAGGTGAGGAGGAGGTCTGCAGAATAGAAATAATTAAAATAGGGGGAAAATATGACGGAAAAAAAATAATTAAATAAGATCGCATGTGGTGAAAATGTATGGTGAACAAATTTATGTTAGAAATGATTATGTTACTGAAGTAAAAAAACAAAAAACGCCATAAAACATGAGAGAAAAAAAGCAAGAGCCTACAGGGAGTCTCTCTCTCTCTCTCTCTCTCTCTCTCTCTCTCTCTCTCTCTCTCTCTCTCTCTCTCTCTATATATATATATATATATATATATATATATATTATATATATATATATATATATATATATATATATATATATATATTATAATATTCAAAAATATATAATATACAAAAGATTAATTAAGAAAATATGAAAATGAGGGAACGAAAAGGAAATCAAAAGTAATGTTGAGACAAAAAACTGGAAAATAGGCTATCAACGACAATTTATTTGCTGAAAAGAATAATAATTGGGAGGAATGGGAGTTATAGAAGAGAAGGACACGCGAGACTTACAGGACAGGAAGAGACGAAAGTGGTGAAGTGAATGACAGTTCAGGATTGGGTATGACAGAGCTATAGAACTAATTCATGTTTTTTTCAGCCGCCATCCCTGACCTCAGAGAGCCTCGGACGGGTTGCTTAGGGCAAGGGCAAGGGAAGGGAACTATGAGGGGGAAAGCGACGTTGTTGTTTTAGACTCAGCTACTTAGAACATAAGTTCCAAAGTAGCACGGGCTATGGTGAACCCGTAGTGGTCTTACCTGGTATAGAGTCAGCTACCACTATAGTATACAGCCAGCTGCCACTACAGTATAGAGCCAGCTGCCACTACAGTATACAGCCAGCTGCCACTACAGTATACAGCCAGCTGCCATTACAGTATACAGCCAGCTGCCACTACAGTATACAGCCAGCTGCCACTACAGTATACATCCAGCTGCCACTACAGTATACAGCCAGCTGCCACTACAGTATACAGCCAGCTGCCACTACAGTATACAGCCAGCTGCCACTACAGTATACAGCCAGCTGCCACTACAGTATAGAGCCAGCTGCCACTACAGTATACAGCCAGCTGCCACAACAGTATACAGCCAGCTGCCACTACAGTATACATCCAGCTGCCATTACAGTATACCGCCAGCTGCCACTACAGTATACAGCCAGCTGCCACTACAGTATACATCCAGCTGCCACTACAGTATACAGCCAGCTGCCACTACAGTATACAGCCAGTTGCCACTACAGTATACAGCCAGCTGCCACTACAGTATACATCCAGCTGCCACTACAGTATACAGCCAGCTGCCACTACAGTATACATCCAGCTGCCACTACAGTATACAGCCAGCTGCCATTACAGTATAGAGCCAGCTGCCACTACAGTATACATCCAGCTGCCATTACAGTATACATCCAGCTGCCACTACAGTATACAAACAGCTGCCAATTTAGTACACAATAACCTGTGTATTAGTTTTCTATGTCCTCCAATGATGCTTCAAATAATATACGATTATTCCATAGTTATTCTTCTATGTTCTGCCCCGTGAAGATAACTGAAGATAACACAAGATAACTCAAGATAACTAAAGATAACACAATAACCTGTCTACAGGTCTGGTGCTTCAAACAGCACTACAACGAGAACTGTGTTGTTCTGTCACTTTTATATTTATTGGAAACATTCTGTGTGTGTTATTTTTTAATTTTTATTCTGTTTATTTAATTTTGTCTGTCTCTCTCTCTAGGCTTATCGAAGAGTAACATCTGTCAGTTTCATGCGGGGATGGAAATGAACACAACACTTCCATATAAAACGCTTCTCTCTCTTATTCCTGTCAGTATGAGTACACATAGAGAAGGGGCAAGGGAAGGTGTGTGTGTGTGTGTGTGTGTGTGTGTGTGTGTGTGTGTGTGTGTGTGTGTGTGTATGTGTGTGTGTGTGTGTGTGTATGTGTATGTGTGTATGTGTGTGTGTGTGTGTGTATGTGTGTGTGTGTGTGTGTGTGTATGTGTGTGTGTGTGTGTGTGTGTGTGTGTGTGTGTGTGTATGTGTGTGTGTGTGTGTGTGTGTGTGTGTGCTTGAATAAACTAAATATATAATGCCTAAATTTTTGAAGTAACAGTGCGTGAATCAATAACGTGTTGGCACACTCTTTCAGAATTGTGTAATACCATTAATTACTAGCATTATCTTGCAACCGCCTTGTTTTCAACTTGCAGTGATATACGAAGGCAAACAGAGTGTCCAACATGGATTAAATATTGGTAAAAATGGAACTTTCAGGTTCAGCTATTTCGAACGATGAGAAACATTTTATTAAAAGTGGCCGAGCCACTTTCGCATGCACCTGCCAATGCGTTTGTTCAATATCTGTGTGTGTGACACAATTTCGCGATGCATAAATTGGTGTTCATAAAAACTCGTACAAATATTTTTCACTAAATGTATTTTTAAAATCAGCGACTATGAAATTTGCCTCAAATATTTTAGGAATCTAGTTTCAGCGTAAACAAATGTTTTGTCCAGAGGTGGTGTTGTCGGGGGAGAGAGAGGCATCGTGGGAGAGAGGCATAGTGGGAGAGAGGCATCGTGGGAGAGAGGCATCGTGGGAGAGAGGCATTGTGGGAGAGAGGCACAATGAGAGGTAGTATAGTATGTCGTGGCATCATGGGAGTGGGATTATGGGAAGAGGCATCTTAAGGTTAGTATTGTGGTGGTGGCAGCATAGGGGTGGCATCGCTGGGGTGGCATAGTGATGCCACTCCTAAGATGAGCGGCATCAGTGTAGTATAAATTTCAGGTCAATATCTTACTCCACCGTAGCCTGGCGCCAACGACAACCCCGAGCTGCATACCGAAGTATTAGTGATATGTAAACAATTGCTTAGAACGTGAAGTTATGCGATAATATCTCTTCTCCTACTGGCGGCTGCTGAGAGAAAAACACCGGAAACTTGCATGAAAAATATATTCATGAAAGAAATGGGATTAAAACTTTTCAAATATTAAAAATTTACATTAGACACACCACACAAATAAAATAGGCTTATTTTTTAGTTTTTGAAAAGTTCCCTGTAAAACTTCACTTGATAAACGAGAATATATCATGTATTTATAACCATCTTAGATCAGTGTATCTCAATAACATACATGATATACAAAAGAGAATTTTGGTCAATTAGTTTAAAAGTAGAGTTGATAGTGATCTTCGAAACCAGGGAATATGATGGAGTTCAGTAACATGTGAGATGTATACATGGATTGTTGGGTTGAGAACGCCAAGCAATAGTTAGTGGTGCACGAAATGACTGGAAGGAAGGGTTGTTATTGTTGTTGTTTTAGATTTAGCTACTCAGAACGAAATGTCCATGTAGCACGGGCTATGGTGAGCCCGTAATTGAGTTCGGTTATTCGCGATAACCTTGTTACTCTGATATTTGGGTCAAAGTTTTAAATGGAGGTGGGGTTTCCTCCTTTTTCCCTGTTATTTTTCGCTTCTGTATTAGT
This sequence comes from Procambarus clarkii, assembly GCF_040958095.1. Lineage (NCBI taxonomy): Eukaryota > Metazoa > Arthropoda > Malacostraca > Decapoda > Cambaridae > Procambarus > Procambarus clarkii. The sequence goes on from NC_091167.1 coordinate 34,206,929, forward strand.
CGTGTTATAATAACATTATTTTGGTGGTGGATGTAGGTGCAGAATGTTCACTAGTGAGTCCCATTCTTTAACGGCTTTTCTAATCATTGTAGTGGCTTTGGAATGTGCATCTAATGCAGCTGCTGTCGTTGGATTAATGTTGAGTTTGATGCGCAGGGCTTCAGTAGCTTCACATTCCAGTAAGTAGTGCAATAGTGGCGCCTCTGCTTCTGTATCACAGATATGACACTCTTTAACTATTGGGTTTATTACCTCCCTAGCAGTACTTGTAACCAAGTCTGAGTCTGTGTATGGCTACTGCAATGTCTCTGGATATCTTTTTGTCAGGCTTGAAAGAGTAGTACCCAGTGGCTTGTTCTTTCCATATCGCAGTGGATCTTCCTTACTTTACTTTGGCTCTGTGGCGACTTTTGATAGTTGGGAGTATTTTCTTCTTGATTTGCTCCTTAATCTGTGAAAAACATGGAGGTATTTGAACCTGTTCAACAGGTAGAACAGTGGCAGTTTTTGCTAGTGAGTCTGCCTTTTCATTACCATCTATGCCAGTGTGACTTGGTATCCAAGAAAAGCGCCGGGCCATTACGACTATATAGGACTTGGAAGGGGGTTCAGGAGAAGGATTAGGGATGGGAAGGGGGGAAAGGAAATGGTGACCAACCACTTGGACGGTCGGGGATTGAAAGCCGACCTGCATGCAGCGAGACCGTCACTCTACCGTCCACCCCAAGTGGTTGGAAAGGAGAATGACAGTAACGGCTTGATGGGATGAGGAAGGTGGCCCAGAGAAAGGAACATTGATATTATTGATCTTATTCATATCAGGTATCGAAGGCTCTGATGTACTGACCACGGGTCTACGGGTCTAGATAAGAGATAAGTTTTCTCGCACGGTTCTGTGACTTGTCCAGAGTGGGGGTTAAATCGATTGGGGTCAGGCCATCCAGGAGGATGCCGCGTACTCAAGATGGGAGCAAAATTGTACTTCATATTAAGGTTTATAAACCCCCTCCTGTCGAAAACGCGCGAGATGCTGCTTAGGGCTGCAGGTTCCTCGGCTTGCCAATTTCAGAACGTAGCTTCCAAGGTCAGCGAAGAGTCAGACTTTTTTACCCCCCCCCCAAGTTGTGACCTTAATCAATAAGCACCAGGTGAGTGCCAATGCCAATTCCGGACACAGTGCCAGACAACACTGTGTCCGTTCCACGTACAGTATCATGTATTATAGTTATGATCATCGTGTGTAGTTTTTTTCTATCTGTATTGTCTGTCTGTCTGTCTGTCTGTCTGTCTGTCTGTCTGTCTGTCTGTCTGTCTGTCTGTCTGTCTGTCTGTCTGTCTGTCTGTCTCTCTCTCTCCCTCTCTCTCTCTCTCTCTCCCTCTCTCTATCTCTCTCTCTCTCTCTCTCTCTCTCTCTCTCTCTCTCTCTCTCTCTCTCTCTCTCTCTCTCTCTCTCTCTCTCTCTCTCTCTCTCTCTCTCCTCTCCTTTCTTCTCTTCGCCCAAACGCAGCAGAAAACTGTATACTGCGCACGTTCCCACAGGGAATAAGACAATCTGGAGAGCCGTCCTCGTAGTTGCATTATTCTTCCTTGTCACTATCGCCAGGTTTCTCTCTTACTCACTGTGTATCTGAATGAAGGAGAGAGAGAGAGAGAGAGAGAGAGAGAGAGAGAGAGAGAGAGAGAGAGAGAGAGAGAGAGAGAGAGAGAGAGAGAGAGAGAGAGAGAGAGAGAGAGAGGGAGAGAGAGAGAGAGGGAGAGAGAGAGAGAGAGAGAGAGAGAGAGAGAGAGAGAGAGAGAGAGAGAGAGAGAGAGAAAAAAAAAATTATACTCTAGTGTGACGATAATCTCTTTCAAGAGAGATTGAGCCTGCTCTTCCCTCCAAAGTACGTTACAACAACAGATAATATAGAAGATATATCCAGCAAGTATCTCCAAAACGTTTTGCCCAGAGAGCAAAACGTATCCAGCACACCGGCACACCTGCTCGCCACCGTAAACCGGCAAACTGCTTGTCCATCGCCTGCCTGTCGCTGATTGGCTGGTGTCCCGTCGCACCTGCCCTCCACCCTCCGCCACAAGTTGATGTCTGAGCTGCTGTGGCCCAGAGTCATCAGAATATTCCAGTGCTCCTTGCAGTTGACACGTCTCATTGGTAGACTAAGCCTTGGCTTTCAGTGTACTAAGGGAGGTGGCAGCTCAAAGCCAATATTCCAGCATCATCATTATTATTTACTTTGCTATTACTCACTTGTCTTAACGTAACTTTTCATTTGCCAGTGATTATTCTTATTATTTTGTTTGTTGACTTGTCTGTTATATTTTATACTTAATTTTATTCATGTCTTGCTTTTCTAACGTAATTAAAATTTCATTGTTAAATTTACTTGTGTTTTGTGTATCTTCCCATTACCTTACCACAGACGAAAGTTCCAGCTTTTTCTCTTTTTTTTTTCTTTAATGTGACGAGGCCATACCCCTAGCTTTTGAAACAGCCGAACACCAACGCTTTACCGTCACACTAGTAAGAGTAAAAACATGCAGTAAAAGTGAGGAACATGCATTCAGAGTTTAGCCCATGCTACAGGAGTGAGAGAAATGCTTGTCAAAGTGAGGAACATGGAACATGATTGAGAGTGAGTGTGCGTGAGCCCGAACCTGAATTGAGGCCATTGTCGTAGCCACGAGGAAGAAACCAGGAGAGGAAGGAGGAGGAGGAGGAAGAGGGAAGGAGGAAGAGGTCACCACTTCCACCTGCAAGGACCTGACGCCGTAGTTAAGATTCTGAGCTCGTCACTCGGGGGTTGCACTCAACACAGGGGAAAGGTGACCCTTGAGAGCCCTCGTCCGGCACTAACATTGTGCCTCCGAGCTGACCCAAGCACGACTCGAGGATATGACTGTCGCTCGGGGCATCACAATGGATTATTTTCTCCAATACCTTTTTTTTTTGGCTTATCATAGTAATGTATTTTGAAATGGGATTTCCGTGACATATGTGCCTTCCACCCCTTCTCCTCACGCCCCTCTACCCCCCCCCCCTCTGCTCTGCACAATGGACAATGCTAACAAAATAAAGATTAGACATTTATCAAAGTGTAAATAGTCGTTCACTAAAGTATGCGGCATTCATAGCGTGTAATTGATACGTCAATGCAAATTGCACATAATTCCATCTGACCATATTATCGTCTGGTGATTTATCAGTAATGACATGAATCATCGCTGGAGAATTATGTCCGGCCGCAGTGAGTGCCGGTGCCTCCCCTAACAGTACTTGCTCGGCATGCATTGTAAGACAGGGCTTCGGTTCCTGGGACCCGGGCACCGACACCCGACCCGCTTATCTTTATGGTCAGGCACGCTTTTATAACTGTGGATGGAGGTTCATAGCGTCTGCTATTTTCCCCTCTCCATGTTTTACGGGCTATTCATGCCCGTGCCACCTTTTTGGTGGCTTAATCTTTATCAATCAATCATCCCTCTCCTGGATCTTTCCACTTGCTTACTGACATTGATCTGAACAATTATTTCATCACACAACAATGATGTGTTTCGATGGTTCACTTTATGTTACTGTACAACCTGAGCTTTCTATTTCTATTTCATCGATGCCCCCAGAGTATTTTATATGAAGGGATCATATGCCCTTTGTTTCTTCTTTCTTTAAATGGCGTTATACTTAGTTACATCAGCATTTCCAAGTAGTTCAGCCCCCTAAATTCTAGGAATAGTCTTGTAGCAAATCTCTGGAATTAATTAATCTTAGTGTGTGTGTGTGTGTGTGTGTGTGTGTGTGTGTGTGTGTGTGTGTGTGTGTGTGTGTGTGTGTGTGTGTGTGTGTGTGTGTGTGTGTGTAATATTCCTAAATATAATCTGATACTTTATAGTATGAACACAGAGAGAGACCTCAAAAAAGAACATTTCCTTATATTTTTTTGCAGAATCAGTTTTAACTGGGAACGACGTTTCCATTAACCATTCCTAGATTGGTCACTTCTTCGTCATTGTTATTTTTGCGAAATTTATTTTGGTAATGCTTCACTACATACGTTTTATGAATTATATGTACATTCGCGAAACATATATGAAATATACATAGAACTGCACATGCAATATATATGTAGCCCCAAACCATTATCCACCCAATGGTACATAGTTGAGTGTTCAATAAACCCTTGAACTATATGTTTAACACTTCTCTAACCCTGTCCATGGAGGAGAGAAGAAAATGTATATATGCTGGTTAGCATTGTAAATGTGTGGCCACGTCTGTGGTAGAAAATAATAATAATAATAATAAAAAAATGGTACATACAGGATCACCGGTGTTATATAGTCCTTGTTTGAGTTACACTATACCGTCTATATGGGTCGTTTGTACGGTGTAATGACGTTTGTTATCACAAATACAAAATCATTTGTTTACACATTAAGGGGTATATGTATAGTTAGTCCTAGGTAAGGTTAGGCAGCGTGTTTTGGTTACGTCGATTAATGGAGTGTTTTCACTATGATGTGGAATTGAATGTGACACGTACAAAACAGATTGACAAATTAACAAAATACGGACTATTATTCAATTAATAGTGTATATTTTGTACCTATACAGCAAGTATACACCTGCTTCTTTGTTTTGATAATGGGTTATTATAATGAAGATTTTTCAGTGTATCGTATGAATGAAGCATCACTCTTAACCCTCGCCTTCGAATAAGTCGAACTAGTCCTATGATTTATGAATACAGAATGCACTCAAACCAGCTCCCATCTTCCCCCACTCCGTAAACACCTCCTCCCCATATTTACCACAACCAGTACACCCATTCCCTACTATACTCATTCTCGAATACTCCCATTCCTCGCTTCCTGCATGTCTAACTACCCGTACTACCCATTCCCCAACCTTCACTCCGTGACCCCTCACAAACAAGAAAATCAATGACGATATAAAATTAATCTTAAAAACTCTCGAATTAAACATTAACAGGTTTACCAGACAAGATAAGTAAGAGACCAAACCTGTGTCATGTCCCCTGCCATCTTGGTTGCATCAGTTAGTCCAGATTCTTGCACAAGATATTATTTTTCATCTAAAATTTGCTCGCTGGACAGATTAAGAGACGCAGTTAACTCCACGCGGTTCTTAACAGCTTCTCCCTTTTTGTTTTTCTTATGTGGAAATTAGTGGAAATTTGGGAATTGTCAGGTAATTTGGAATATTTTCATACGTGCTCATCACAGACAGAGTCTCACGGAAGAATGCAGAGGCCAGCTAAAATAAATGACACGCACACACGCACGCACACACACACACACACACACACACACACACACACACACACACACACACACACACACACACACACACACATCAAGCAGGAAAGAGAGGGGGTGGGCAGACTGCATATTTTTGGATTGCCGGAAAGCCTTTGACACAGTACCACACCAGAGACTAGTGTGAAAGCTGGAGATGCAGGCAGGAGTGAAAGGGAAGGTACTTCATTGCATAAGGGAGTACCTAAGTAACAAGACCGCGAGTCACTGTGAGGGGTGAGGTCTCAGATTGGCAAGACGTCACCAGTGGAGTCCCACAGGGCTCTGTACTCAGACCTATCCTATTTTTGATATACGTAAATGATCTCCCAGAGGGTATAGACTCATTCCTCTCAATGTTTGCTGACTGACGCCAAAATTATGAGAAGGATTAAGACAGAGGAGGACTGCTTGAGGCTTCAAGAAGACCTGGTAGAGACTAGATAATGGTCATCAAGAAGACCATTCCTTCAAACTGAAGGAATGGTCGAACAAATAGTTGTTGGAGTTTAACCCAAGCAAATATAATGTAATGAAGATAGGTGTAGGGAGTAGGAGGCCAGATACAAGGAATCATTTGGGAGATGAAATTCTTCAAGAGTCTGAGAGAGAGAGAGAGAGAGAGAGAAAGACCTGGAGGTTGATATCACGCCAGACCTGGCCCCTGATGTCCATATCAAGAGGATAACATCAGCGGCATATGCCAGGTTTTCCAACATAAGAACGGCCTTCAGAAACTTCCGTAAAGAATCATTCAGAACTTTTAATACCACATATGGAGCTGCATACTCCATGCTGGAGTATGCAGCTCCAGCATGGCGTCCATATCTAGTCAAGCATAAGACTAAACTGGAAAAGGTTCAAAGGTTTGCCACCAGACTATTACCCGGGGTGAGAGGTATGAGCTACGAAGAGAGACTACGGGAATTAAATCTCGCGTCGCTATAAGACAAACGCGCTAAAGGGGACATGATCACCACATACAAGATTCTCAAAGGAATTGATAGGGGTAGATAAAGACAGGCTATTTAACACAAGGGGCACACCCACTAGGGGACACAGGTGGAGTGCCCAAATGGGCCACAGAGATATTAGAAAGAACTTTTTTAGTGTCAGAGTAGTTGACGAATGGAATGCATTAGGAAGAGATGTGGCGGAGGCAGATTTCATACACAGTTTCAGATGCAGATATGATAGAGCCCAGTAGGCTCAGGAACCTGTACTCTGTTGATTGACAACTGAGAGGCGGGACCAAAGAGCCAGAGCTCATCCCCCGTAAGCACAACTAGATAAGTACAGTACACGTACACACAAACCAGTAATCACTATTACATTCATACAACCAATTTACTTTGACATTCTCCTTAGATCACATTCTGCCAGACTTAACGAGATAAAGTTAACCAAACTTATTTCTAAATAGTTTATTTAAATCTCTTCTGAAAAAATATGATTTTGCATTCCAGAATAAACTCCACATCAATGCCTTTTGATCATATACATACATACATACATATATATATATGTTACGGCCTCTCGGGACGCAACGGGGTTCTTACTCTGATGTTGTTAGAGTCAGATATAGGTATCCGTTCCCGAGCCAGTAGTGGCTATCAAGGGATGAGATCCGTGACGCAAGTAACTTAAAAGGGAGTAGGGAAAGAAAGTTAAGAACTTAATATTATAATGTTCACCATCACCATTTAAATATATAGAATTAAAACGTACACAAGGGGGAGGGGTATTAACACTTTACAAAGGGGATCATGCACAATCTAGTCTTCTGCTGAAGACTCTTGATCAAGAAGCTAGGTGCCGAGTCCGCGGTGTTTTCTTCGTGGCCTCAAGACGTGTCTTCTGAGAATGCCGAGCCTACCCTGGCCACAGGTCAGCCAAAACACAGGTCCACTGGGGGCACCGTCGTGGAGGCCGTCAACCACACGTCCAGCAGGTCTGCTGGCAGGTACTGAGCCACCAAGGCTGGTACGGCCACTCCACGAACGATAATAGGGGTTCGCCCTAGACAGGAGTCTCGTGTGATATCACAAATCACCCTCCTGTCCTCAATACCCCAGTGGATTATCGTCTCCAACAGTCGGTCCCGGGTAAATCCTTTCACTGCCACTCCACTGGCAGGCTAACACACCACAGTGTTCTTCCGGGGGGACGACGTCACAACAGCTGCAGCAAACTTCACAGTATGGAGACTGGCTGCCTCGGGTAGACTGACTCCACTTCCATCACAGTGGTCCCAGGTCGGCTCTGTAAGCAGACACGTCATCAATAACAGGGACACTAAAACACCACACTTACAGGCTCAGATACTAACACCTGACGTATTCGGTCCATAGATGGCGCTGTCGTCGGAGCACCACCTCACCAGAGGTCAGGAGCGGCGGTGTTGAGCGCTGAACCAGACTGGAAACTGGTCCTCGAGGCCAGTACACGCTGTCCTCACTAGGTGTCGTCGTCCGTTTGGCAGGGGTTTCGGGAGCTGACCCACAGATGGCGTGGTTGTCACTGCTCCTTGCTCGGACGCTGGATCCGGGTTCGTAACAATATATATATATATATATATATATATATATATATATATATATATATATATATATATATATATATATATATATATATATATATATATATATATATATATATATGTGTGTGTGTGTGTGTGTATATATATACACATTTATATGTGTATATATGTATATATAATATATATATATATATATATATATATATATATATATATATATATATATATATATATATATATATGTGTGTGTGTGTGTGTGTATATATATACACATTTATATGTGTATATATGTATATATAATATATATATATATATTTATATATATATATGTATATATATATATATATATATATATATATATATATAATATATATATATTTATATATATATGTATGTATATATGTATATATATATAATATATATATATTTATATATATGTATATATATAATATATATATTTATATATATATGTATATATATATATATATATATATATATATATATATATATATATATATATATATATATATATATATATATATATATATATATATATATATATGCTTTATTATATATTTGATGGTTACAAGATATACATGGGTTGATACAAAAATAATAATACTAATAAAGGTCGTCCTAATCACACACTCAGACCTTGACAAAGCACTCAGCAGAGTGCGAAAGACGGTGTAAATCTTTACATAAAATACACAAATACATGTGTGTGTGTGTGTGGGTTTGTATGCTATGTTATTATGTCTGTGAGAAGACATTACCATTAGTAACATTAATGTTATATAGCTTGATAATCTGTATTATTTAATAATATTTCTAGTTAAAATGCTTTTACAATTTTGGGTTGAGGGAGACCTCTCCTAATCAATTTGGTGAGAGTTTTCCGACAGATTAAAAAAATAGATAGTTAGACATTTACCACTTCCAATTAGGGGATACACTTGAAGCTACGGGTCGTTGGAAGATAAGGTGTGCATATCTAACAATAGGTTAGCCTTAGAGTGGCTAGGCATCTAAGGGCATCTATTAGAAGGGATATTAGAAGGGATTATGAGAAGATAAAAGACATCATGAGCATCGATGTCGCCAATTATCCTATCTATGTCCCTATCTATCCATCATCTGCCTGTAATGTGTCTGAATAATATTGAAGTTTCTGAGCACATTAGACCATTACTGTTGCATGTGGAGGCTATACGGGGGAGCAATATCCCTCAGCGTAATCTACACAGGCAGCTTGTTAAGGGAGACTGAGACTAATGCCTCAATATGCATCATGATTAATGAACAACCTGAGTGCCATGGCGACGTAGTCGTGGAAATTCGTGCCTGTATTTACCGTAATAAACATCACTCTCATTGTTACATGCGGGTACAGCGGGTACAGAAGCACTGGCTTTTAATCATGTATCTCTTTATTCGTAAATGTTTACCTTGTTTTCTTGTCTCATGTGTCCAACCACTTGGGCTGGACGGTAGAGCGACGGTCTCGCTTCATGCAGGTCGGGGTTCAATCCCCGACCGTCCAAGTGGTTGGACACCATTCCTGCCTCCCGTCCCATCCCAAATCCTTATCCTGACCCCTTCCAAGTGCTATATAGTCGTAATGGCTTGGCGCTTTCCCCCCTGATAGTTCCTTCCTTCTTGTCTCATGTATTTCATGTTATATTTTTGTGACATGAACTCATCTGAGTTAATAGTGCTAGAGGTCTTCATCTGAAAATTATTGGGAGGTATAGTCTTAAATGAACTAACAATTACTAGTTAACTTGTTGAAGTATTGCTTATTCTCAACATTGCAATGATGTTTAGCACCTTTATGGGCAATGTGATTCCCGGAAGATGTAAGATCTATGAGATGGCGAGGTTCTGTGAGAACGGTCCTTACTTGTCTGAAGTGGTTCTGTAAGTACTAGCTGTCTGGAATGATCCTGTGAATACTAGCTTTATTGGAGTGGTCCTCCTGTGAGTACTAGCGTCTGTGGCGTGGTCTCACTAGCACTGTGAGTATTAACTTATATACGGAGGTCAGCTTGGCTATGAATGTACTTCTATGTTTGAGAAGGTTAGGGGATCTAGTAATATGAAACACAGCAGTTTTAAATCTGTAGGAGCCGTGATGAGGGTTCGAACCTATGCGATGGGTGTTCCCATGCACACGTCCTAGTCAACTAGGTCACGACATGATAAAAAGAATTGCAACCTGGAGTTCTACTGTGCTCACAAGGGTTTCCTGAGGCTTCCACTGAAGCCGGACCATAGTATTTTCACACAATCCCTCCCCCCCATGCACTCTGGTTCTGTCATTCAGGAATGTTCTTCCTCTGACGCTCCTCTTTCCTCATTGACACATCACGTTAGTGTGATGTGGTGAGGTTAGTGTGATATAGTGAGGTTAGTGTGATGTGGTGAGGTTAGTGTGATGTAGTGAGGTTAGTGTGATGTGGTGAGGTTAGTGTGATGTTGTACACGAAAACTATGTACAACAGTTTTATTATTAGACTTTTGCCCTCACGCACGCAAGCACACACTTAAGAACATGGTCAAAAGCATGCATCTGCTGCAGTACTGAAATTTTTTTTTCGTAAACAATCTCCAAATTAGAGGAGCAAGCGCTGTCACCAGCGTGAGAGGCCGTAGCAGAGATCACGGTTTGAATATGTGCTTCCTGTGCAGTGTCAGTATAATTAGCATCACCAAAACCAGATGAAAGCGTAAGTCTAGCTTTAGCGGATTACACACACACACAAAAGTCTGAGTGATAGGACAGAGATTGCTTTCATCCCTCGACATGACATCGCCAGAATCTCCAGGAAGATTGCTCCTTCCAGGGATCTTGAGATCTCTCTGGTCGCCCTATTGTTCTCCCTTCTAAGCTTACGAAAGAATTCCAGGAAGCATAAAGAAGCAAACCTCTCATTCTCATAATGCTGCTTCTATTGATATTTTCTGGAGCTTTATGAGACTGGAACCCCAAAAGGTTCTACCCTTATTATATTCTTTTCATTATAGGAGTCGATGTATTATATATATGTATTATATATACTGATGTGTAAGGTTCTTTCTCGAGATGGCGGCCCCTTATAGGGAATCATTTTCATTTTTTTTACTCGGTAATTTTGGGCTGCCAGTGGCCCAAATAGGGCACCATTGGTCAGTTGGTATATAGGTCAGATATGCTCCAGGTGGCTCAGATGTTGCTGCTGTCGACATTAATCTCATGTTTGTGTCTATTGTACCGCCAACTGTGTAACTATTTCATTGAATCTGGTGTACTGGACGACATCCTAACAGTTTATCCAAAATTTGCTTGTCCATTTTAAAGAATAAAGAACAATTTTATATAATTTTTAAGCTCCATCACTTATGAACCCATCCCTGCCCTTGTGTGGCAGTGCACAATAAAAAGTTGATTTTATATATTCATACATTAAAACATTGATTGTAACCATGATATATATGTGCTTCCGCCTACAGTTTTGACCTATTGTCTTGTGTATGACCCTCTGTCCTGCGTGACAGTGAATACCAGCATTATCATCACTTTAATAAGACTTCATTGAAATCCTCAGATTAAGCAAAATTTTTATTAAATTTTGTCAATAAAGATGTTAATAATAATAATTGCTTGTGGTGTGGTGCACTACAGAAGGTGTCGTGGTGACTGCCAGCGTGACACATGATACGTCATTTACGTGTCTTGAACCCCTGTAAAAGATTCAAATATCCTACACTAAATTCGTATTGGAAATAAAGTCAATGTTGAGTGCCCAGTAATTGATCTTTACAAACTGCAAATATTTGTTGCATTAAAAAAGTGAAATGGCTATTTTCTCTGATAGATATTCATACTTTCTTCAATGTTGCATACGTATATATATATATATATATATATATATATATATATATATATATATATATATATATATATATATATATATATATATATATATATATATATATATATATATATATGTACGTAAAGGTACAGTAAATATGAAACGTATGGTGTCGTCACATATCATGTGTTAAACACAAGGGGAGGATCCAATTAATTGTCACGAAGCAACATATGCACCTTGACGTAATCTACAACCGCACCTTGTCGATGGAGGACAGCGACTAATGCTCCAATATATGTCTCGTAATTAATATTACGAGTATTGTCGCAGAGCCCGTATACTAGGGAAAGTCTATGTTCTATGTCTCTAAAGTATGGGTATAGAGTTACTTCCTCACCCTGCATACTGAAAAGTCATATATCACTTTCCTAGTTCTTAAGTCAACCTTTGATATTGCTAATCGACATCGTCATTCTAAGTGAACCTGCTCAAATTAATGTTGGGGGATGGCTTCTACGATGAATAGGTTATAGAATTGTCTCTGAATTCACGTATCTTTTCGCACTCCATCACATAGTGACGGAGGGTGTGCGAATAATTTTGTTGACACAGTTTACATTTGGTCAGGTCTACATCAGCAGATAATGAGAATTCCCAGAGATGCTTGTAACCGAGTCTAAGCCGAGCAGTAGTAACATCTAGAAGTCTGTATAATCTAGTCTGTGATGTTCCAAAGACATAAGAGTATATTGAGAGTTTTATAGCTTCACAAGAGCTTTACTTGCTAAGCTAAAAGATCTGTGAGGTCCCGTTCCTGAACCCATCATGTGCCTATGTAACCCTTTCCACCACTGCCCGCAGGATGGGTATGGGGTACATAACAGATGACTAACCTAACCAAACCGTGAGGCTTTAGTTGGCAGTGGTGAGGGCGCACTTAACCAATACCGTTTATTTCTGGTCATCACATTAACAGTAGAAATCGATAACCTCAAATAAATCAAACGTAGGGTGGCCAGACAGTTGCCTGGTGTTCGAGACCTGTGTTGTTTGTGTTGCGACACAAGAGGATCGAACAAGCTCATGTTGCACTCCCTGAAGTGGCTCAGAATGAGGGGAGAGGATCAAGGTCTTGAAGTAGACGAGGGGCATCAACAGGGAAGATACGAACAATTTCTTGAAATGATCAAATCAGGTCAGAGCCCGTAACAATGGTTATATGTGTGTATTCATATGTATTGTTCACACAGGGCGTAAATTCAGGAGGAAACGCTATGCCAGTGTGAGTATGTAGTACTTGGAAGGGATATGAGGACGAAAGGCAAGGAACGGTGCTCAACCATTTGGACCATCGAGGATCGAACACCAACTCTACAAGAAGCGAGGCCGTCGCTACACAGGCCAGTACTAGTGAATGGACGGGCTTTACGAAGATATACCAAACGAGGCAGAGATATCTTGCCTCATTCCAGCTACTGATGTCCGGTTCTCCACTCATCTGACCGCCACCTTGATAAATCACGGAAGTTTGTTTCAGAACAAACAAGACAGGTTCAAGGCTCCAAGACAGAGCTTTGCTAAAATGTCTGCTATTGGGGTCAAGATCATGGCTCGCTTCGTGCAAGGTAACTAATAGAATTACAAATATAAAATTACGTCACCCCAATAGATGCAAGTTTTGGAGTTGCTTGCTGCCGTAGATATGGTAGAAAGTAGAAATACTACTCGGGAATTAAGTGCCAAACAGGTGCTTAATTTTATTCCCTCTTAGGGGATAAAAAAGGTAGCAAGACAAATTTCAGACAAAAGAGACGAACGGTGCGAGTAGTGGGCTGATAAGCCTCGAACACTGACGCGTAGTTTGCAGAGAGAGGGAGAGGTCGAGGTCGAGGGAGAGATGGAGGGCGGGAAATAAATAAATGGAAGGAGGGAGAGAACGATGAAAAGGAAGAAAGGAATGGAAGTTATGAAGGTTAAAGCACTTAGTCAGGATAACTACATAGTGCATGGAAGAAATAAAGAGCAAGACAGGAGCTGCGATAAGGGACGGCGTGAGGGAACGATGCCCCATAGAAAAGGAAGGGAGAGATGATAGCACAGAGCGAAAGAGGGAGTTAGAAAGGAAGAGGTAGTTGAATGAAAGTAGGTAGGGGAATGAGGAATGGGGGAAAATGGAATAAGGGAGTGAAGGTGATTAGAACGAAGGATTTCCGCTGGACAACTTAAATAACTTTGGCCAAATCGTTCCTCTCACTCGATAAATTACTCCCCCAAGTGTCCAGACGATAAATCAAGACAAGACCAGTTCCTTACCGTGAGCTGAAGATGGATGGGGAGTGAGATGACAGAGAGCATGAAGGGAGAGAGAGAGAGAGAGAGAGAGAGAGAGAGAGAGAGAGAGAGAGAGAGAGAGAGAGAGAGAGAGAGAGAGAGAGAGAGAGAGAGAGAGAGAGAAAGAGAGAGAGAGAGAGAGAGAGAGAGAGAGAGAGAGAGAGAGAGAGAGAGAGAGAGAGAGAGAGAGAGAGAGAGAGAGAGAGAGAGAGCGAGCGAGCGAGAGAGAGAGAGAGAGAGAGAGAGAGAGAGAGAGAGAGAGAGAGAGAGAGAGAGAGAGAGAGAGAGAGAGAGAGAGACAGAGAGAGAGAGAGAGAGAGAGAGAGAGAGAGAAACAGAGAGGTCGTGAAGGGGCGTGGGGTAAAAAATGGCAAAGAAGGGGGAACAGAACTGAAAGAAATTATGTAAAATTATTATTCATAAATTGTTCAAGTGTAAATTTACGAACACTTGTTATATAGGCTGTCTTGTAAGTTAGTCTTTCGCATGACTGCAGAAACCAAGGCAAAGAGTGGACATGATCACAATATAAAAGATACTTAGATAATTAGACAAGGTGGATGTTGTTAAAAAAGGGACGGACTCACTACTAAGACGACCCTCATGGAAACTGATCACCAAAATATATTACAGGCAGTGTGTTCACTAAGTATAACCCACACGCATAGAGAATGTAGGGAAGGCAGTAGAGAGAAGCTCCACATATACATTTATGAACTCGACAAGACCAAGAGGTTCGTGGGGCCGGTCGATAAATGCTTCAGAAGTCATCCGGGAGTCATAGAATTCTCGTCTCCATCGAGGCCAGTAGGTGGCTCTCAGGTAAATTCGGGCATATACTAATATTTACAAATTCGCGTCAAAGCGACTCCAGTATTTCTCTTCACTGACAGCAACAGAAAACGGCACCCGACCAGTACAGGGCTACTCGGGCCCCGCCGCTGCGGTCCGTGTCGTGACAAGCAAACCTCTTCCACCACCCTAACACGGGCCTCGTGGCGCAATGGTAGCGCGTCTGACTCCAGATCAGAAGGCTGGGTGTTCGAGTCACTCCGGGGTCACGACTAAAAATTTTATTTTCTCAAATTTGATGAATTATGGGTCAGGGATGTGGTAGTGTGTCGGGTGAAACATTTGCTGATTATTTTTATTTCTGAAGTATTCTAAAATTTCCTATATTATAGCTATATTATACATATGTAAATGGAGTAAGCGAAAACTGTGTAATTTGGCTCAGTTAGCAAAGGACAGGTGGACCAAATTGGCATATTTTCGGTAACTTTCCGACAGTTACATAAAAATTAAGATAGACAACATGAAATGGACATTTTTAAAATGTCTATTTCATGTTATAAAATATTTTTAATGTTTTATGTTTTAAAATGTTAAAAAAGTAGGCATTTTTTATGGATAAAAAAAATCCATAATTAGATTAAATGAGGTTGATAAGTTTGATTTAGTGCAAATTACGATCGTTGAATTTAGGTGAATTTATTCTCCTAAATATGATTTTGTAGAAATTATCACAGGCACGTTCACGATATAATTTCAGTTTAATTTCACTGTGTCGGGGGACAGGAAGCCTGCATGTATTCATACACGTTAGGCTAATATCGAGGTCCTCCCTCCTCTCCCCCCTCCTTTCAAGGCCGAATTACTGACCCCGTCCAGGATGCAACACCACAACAAGCTGACTATCTCCTGAGTACCTATATACTGCTAGGTGAACAGCGGCATTAGGTGAAAGGAAATTTGCACAAAAATTTATGTTTCCACAATAGGATTTAAACCCGGAATTCGCGCTAGTGCGGCGAGAATGAACCCGATCGTACTACCGGAAGCCTGAAGTATATATGTGCGTATAAGTATTTTATTAAATGTGATCTGCGACGACACATCTATGCCATCTTTCCCAGTTTGTTAAGTGAAGATAGTGTACAGGGGCCTGTAGCCTCTCCACCCACTGGGTGAGTGTGGGGGTGCATGAACAGCGCACGCCCGCACGCATGCACATACACACAGGGGCCTCGCGGCTGATGGACAGATCTCGGGGGGGGGTCGTAATCCTTAGGGCCCGGGTTCGATTCCCGGCCGAGGCAGAAACAAATGGGCAGAGCTTCTTCCACTTTGATACGCCTATTCACCTAACAGTAAATAGGTACCTGGGAGTTAGACAGCTACTACGAGCTGCTTCCTGGGAATGTGTGTGTGCGTGTGTGTGAGCTCTGGCTCTTTGGTCCCGCCTCTCAATTGTCAGTCAACTGATGTACAGGTTCCTGAGCCTACTGGGCTCTATCACATATACACTTGAAACTGTGTATACTGAGCCTGTCTCCACCACATCACCACATTCCATTTGTCAACTATTCTGACACTCAAAAAAAAAAAACTTTCTATGGCTTTCTATGTCTCCATGGCTCATTTGGGCACACAATTTCTACCTGTGTCCTCTTGTGCGTGTGCCCCTTTTGTTAAATAGTCTGTCTTTATCTACCCTATCAATTGAACCTGTGAACATGTGGCAGTGACAGACCACGGAGGAAGAATTGAAATATGAATTTCCTTAAGTACTTTCGTATATTAATACATCTTCAGAAGGAATGAATCCGAACATGTGAACATGTCCCCCCTAACTCTTCTGTCTTCCAGTGACGTGAGGTTTAATTCCCGTAGTCTCTCCTCGTGTGTGTGTGTGTGTGTGTGTGTGTGTGTGTGTGTGTGTGTGTGAGTGTGTGTGTGTGTGTGTGTGTGTGTGTGTGTGTGTGTGTGTGTGTGTGTGTGTGTGTGTGTGTGTGTGTGTGTGTGTGTGAAAAAATAGTAGTTAGTAACAGTTGACTGATTGACAGTTGAGAGGCGGGCCGAAAGAGCAGAGCTCAACCCCCACAAACACAACTAGGTGAACTTCTGTGACATTCTGTGACTGAGATTCTGTGACACACACAGAATCTCGTGGCTGAATGGTCATCGTCCTCAACTCACATTCCATGGGCCCGTGTTTGAATCCCGGTGGACACAAGCAATTGGGGAAAGTTCTCCTAGCAGTAAAACAATTAGTACCCTTGAATTTATACAGCTCTAGTGATTGTACGCTGTGTGTGTGTGTGTGTGTGTGTGTGTGTGTGTGTGTGTGTGTGTGTGTGTGTGTGTGTGTGTGTGTGTGTGTGTGTGTGTTTACTAGTTGTGTTGTGTTGTGTTTTTACGGGGGTTGAGCTTTGCTCTTTCGGCCCGCCTCTCAACTGTCAATCAACTGTTTACTAACTACTATTTTTTTTCCCACACCACACACACACACACACACACACACCCCAGGACAGGAAGCAGTGTGTGTGTGTGTGTGTGTGTGTGTGTGTGTGTGTGTGTGTGTGTGTGTGTGTGTGTGTGTGTGTTGTGTGAGAAAAATATATTGATTTGATAAAACAAAATTGGTTGGGAATCTGCACATTAGATAACCGACGGTTCGAAAGGCAGAATTGAAGAGCTAACAACTCGAGGTGACACAAATAGGTAAACCCACACAAATAGGTAAACCCACACAAATAGGTAAACCCACACAAATAGGTAAACCCACACAAATAGGTAAACCCACACAAATAGGTAAACCCATACACACATAAACACACAGATTGTAGAGACGAAGGAGAACATTTTCTCCAATTGACATCGAGATGAAATTTATCAGTTTCCCAGAGGCGGTGAATTAATTAATGGCCCTCAAATAATTTTTCTCTTACGACTAATAAAACTTTGCAGATTGACTGCACTGATTAAGGTATTTCTTTTGGTCCTGCAATTTAATTAAAGCAAAATTGTTATTTTGTTCCACTTTCATTGGGTATTTAACACTACTCCACCTGTGTTGAGTGTCAAATTTCGAACTGATGGATATTCTGAACCCCTCGAGGTTCGGAATTGAATGTTGCCCGGAAACTGACAGTCCGCCAACTGCTTTCAGGTGGTACTGATGACAGCCAGGTAAACTACCTGCCACTCAGAAGAATAATAATTCCCATAATTCTCTGTCACTCAGAACGACCAATCTCCCCCTGCCACTCAAGAACTATGTAATTTCAATTATACAATATCCCGCATTCGTAGCTTTTAATGCTTTTACCCTCCCGCCTCACAAGAGGGAATATCGAAGTTCGAACCCTGAGCGGGGTGGAATGAGTGAGTCCCGTTCAGACACTGTTCGCCCTTGTGCACCCAACATTAAGTGGAGAACCTGGGTGGAAATGGATAACGGTGCTCTTGTGAAAACACGTCACACTTACCGGGACGATTACACCCTCAGCAATAATAGCCATACTGGTCAATTTGAGGGCACTGGAAAAACTTCAAGAACAAAAGAACAGCAGAGAGAGGGACCAGAGAGCCAGGAATGAATACCTCCGTGAGAAGGGAAGTAGAAAACTAATTTAAAAATACCACTGCAGCTAAATCAAAGACCCGGTCCAAATTGCTTCTCAGCCAAATCAGGATAAAAATGACACTTAACAAGCAAGTAAGTGATAAAATTTTGGATAATCACTGAGGACGACGGATAATTGTTCACGAGAATTCACACGCATTCAGAACGCTTTACACTGTCTACGTGAGACCAGTCTTAGAATATGCAGCCTCATCATGGAGCCCTCACCTAAAGAAACACATTAAGAAACTGGAAAAAGGTTAACAAATTTGCGAAGTGGCTAGTCCCGGATTTGCATGAGATGGGATATGATGATCGACTGAAGGAACTGAACCTGACGACATTAGAAAAAAGGAGGGAGCAGGGAGATATGATAGTAGCATACAAAATACATATGGGGAATGACAGAATGGGAATAGACGAAATGTTCACACGGCATACCAACAGAACAAGGGGACATGGGCAGAAGCTGGAAACTCAGATGAATCACAGAGATATTAAAAAGTTTTCTTTTACTGTGAGAGTAGTGGAGAAATATAATGAACTAAAGGAGCACATTGTGGAAGCAAACACTATTCATAGCTTTGAAACTAGGTATGATAGAGAAGTAGGACTGAAGTCATTGCTTTAACAACCAAATCCTAGGAAGGCGGGATCCAAGAGCCAACGTTCGATCCTGCAGGCACAAATAGGTGAGTGCACACACACATTTTTATATATATATATATATATATATATATATATATATATATATATATATATATATATATATATATATATATATATATATATATATATATGTCGTACCTAGTAGCCAGAACACACTTCTTAGCCTACTATGCAAGGCCCGATTTGCCTAATAAGCCAAGTTTTCCTGAATTAATATATTTTCTCTAATTTCTTTCTTATGAAATGATAAAGCTACACATTTCATTATGTATGAGGTCAATTTTTTTATTTGAGTTAAAATTAATGTAGATATATGACCGAACCTAACCAACCCTACCTAACCTAACCTAACCTATCTCTATCGGTTAGGTTTTGTTAGGTAGCCGAAAAAGTTAGGTTAGGTTAGGTTAGGTAGGTTAGGTAGTCGAAAAAACATTAATTCATGAAAACTTGACTTATTAGGCAAATCGGGCCTTTCATAGTAGGCTGAGAAGAGCGTTCTGGCTACTAGGTACGATATATATATATATATATATATATATATATATATATATATATATATATATATATATATATATATATATATATATATATATATATATATGTCGTACCTAGTAGCCAGAACGCACTTCTCAGCCTACTATGCAAGGCCCGATTTGCCTAGTAAGCCAAGTTTTCATGAATTAATTGTTTTTCGACTACCTAACCTACCTAACCTAACCTAACCTAACTTTTTTGGCAACCTAACCTAACCTAACCTATAAAGATAGGTTAGGTTAGGTTAGGTAGGGTTGGTTAGGTTCGGTCATATATCTACGTTAATTTTAACTCCAATAAAAAAAAATTGATCTCATACATAATGAAATGGGTAGCTTTATCATGTTATAAGAAAAAAATTAGAGAAAATATATTAATTCAGGAAAACTTGGCTTATTAGGCAAATCAGGCCTTGCATAGTAGGCTGAAAAGTGCGTTCTGGCTATTAGGTACGACATATATATATATATATATATGTCGTACCTAGTAGCCAGAACTCACTTCTCAGCCTACTATTCAAGGCCCGATTTGCCTAATAAGCCAAGTTTTCCTGAATTAATATATTTACTATAATTTTTTTCTTATGAAATGATAAAGCAACCCTTTTCTCAATGTATGAGGTCAATTTTTTTTTATTGGAGTTAAAATTAACGTAGATATATGACCGAACCTAACCAACCCTACCTAACCTAACCTAACCTATATTTATAGGTAAGGTTAGGTTAGGTAGCCAAAAAAAGCTAGGTTAGGTTAGGTTAGGTAGGTTAGGTAGACGAAAAAACATTAATTCATGAAAACTTGGCTTATTAGGCAAATCGGGCCTTGAATAGTAGGCTGAGAAGTGCGTTCTGGCTATTAGGTACGACATATATATATATATATATATATATATATATATATATATATATATATATATATATATATATATATATATATATATATATATATATATATATATTTGTCTTAAGTGGACGAGGCTTGTACGGCACGACTGAACAATGTGAAGAACAACTGGGAATCATATATAAACATCCATTTCCCTTGTCTACGGGTAAAAAAAAATATGGGCCAAAAATCAAAGGGTCCGTTGAGTTGAGTTGGAGCATCATCCAATACGGCGTCTCGTTCACAACATCAGAATTCTATGTTTTTTAAATGGATGGATCCACCCCCCTTTTATCGACAGTGATTATCCAATAATGGTGAGAAAAGTCTAGGTGTTAGGTTGGGATAGGAGGGAAGGGGGGAATGGAGCGAGAAGGGGAAAGAGGAATGGGGTGAGGAAAGGAGGGAATAATAAAGAGACGAAGGAGAGGAGGTATAGAGAGAATTATGAGTGAGGATGGAAGAGGAAAGATGCTTGAGAGGGTGCGAGAGGAGCTGAGATCGAGAAATTGGGCAAAGGGAAGAATCGGGAAATCAAGATCAGGAAATTGGGCAAAGGAAGAATAGAGAGAAGAAGAAGAAGAAGAAGAAGAGAGGTGTGAAGGGCGAGGAAACAAAATTTTGCCGAAATTGAGAGAAAAAGTGAAGCTGAAATCAGGTGTAAAGGAAAAGTAAAGGTAGAACGTTTGATGATAGGCGAAGAAAGTACTGAGTGAAAGGAAATGGCGGCAGAAAATGAATTAAAGAAGATGAAGGAAGTGTTTAGGAACATAGGGAAGGAGGAAGGGAAGACGCGGAATGATATAAAAAGTGAGTATAATACAATAACTAGAGCAACAGCTTTCATTCTTCGGTTTGAAGTCGCATCAGGAGGTGGAGAGAGAGAGGGGTACAGGAAGGTACATAGCCAACCCCGCTCATTCCTGGTCTGTAGTCACAGAGAATGTATTCCACGACCACATGAGCCCGACCGTCCCTTCTATCCCCCACTGTGGTGCCAACTTTGGATCGGAGACTTGTGTTGCTTTGTGTGTGTGTGTGGGGGGGGGGGGGGGGGAATAGACAAGACCTCATTCTAATTTTAATTATTTCCGTCTCATTCCCAGTCTACTTCCCCTTATCATTGGATTAATTGCGTCCTTGTGACAATAACAGTCATAAAAAAATTAATAATAATAATAAAAATAATGATGATAATAATAATAATAATAAGGCACTGTATAATTAACATTTCCTAACCCTGATATTTATTCATCATGACATTATATATTATTATAAAGTTTTGTCGGTAATTAATCTCACTATTCACTCGTGATTACTGTTATGTTGCTGTTGTTATGTTGCTATATATTGTTGTTATGTTGCTATATTATGTTGCTGACCCCAGGCAGTGCCAATCTGTGGTGACCCCAGGCAGTGATAATATTCACTCGTGATTACTAGCCAAAAAGCTTTCCGTTTTCCAATGCAGCTGATTTTCCAAGCTGGAACAAAAAAACAAAAAAAAACACTGTTTACAGCTCACAAGCATTTTTCCTCATACTGGCCGTTCAATTAATTTTACTAACGTTTCGTGCTCAAAATTTCGCAATTAAAGCCACGATAATGGACAAAGCAAATTAAAAAAATATATTCTAATCGTCTTTTCCAGATTATGTTTATGGAGCAAAAATTAAATCGGTTTTTCATCGGGTCCGAGACAACACTGATGACGGATATCAAAAAGGAAAGAGAAAATTCTCCAGACATGTTTAATGTAAAATGTTGGTGATATGAGAGAGAGAGAGAGAGAGACAGAGTGACAGAGAGAGAGAGAGAGAGAGAGAGAGAGAGAGAGAGAGAGAGAGAGAGAGAGAGAGAGAGAGAGAGAGAGAGAGAGAGAGAGAGAGAGAGAGAGAGTGACAGAGAGAGAGAGAGAGAGAGAGAGAGAGAGAGAGAGAGAGAGAGAGAGAGAGAGAGAGAGAGAGAGAGAGAGAGAGAGAGAGAGAGAGACAGAGAGAGAGAGAGAGAGAGAGAGAGAGAGAGAGAGAGAGACAGAGACAGAGAGAGAGAGAGAGAGAGAGAGAGAGAGAGAGAGAGAGAGAGAGAGAGAGAGAGAGAGAGACAGAGACAGAGACAGAGACAGAGACAGAGAGAGAGAGAGAGAGAGAGAGAGAGAGAGAGAGAGAGAGAGAGAGAGAGAGAGAGAGAGAGAGAGAGGGAGAGAGAGAGAGAGAGAGAGAGAGAGAGACAGAGACAGAGACAGAGAGAGAGAGAGAGAGAGAGAGAGAGAGAGAGAGAGAGAGAGAGAGAGAGAGAGAGAGAGAGACAGAGACAGAGAGAGAGAGAGAGAGACAGAGAGAGAGACAGAGAGAGAGAGAGAGAGAGAGAGAGAGAGAGAGAGAGAGAGAGAGAGAGAGAGAGAGAGAGAGAGAGAGAGAGAGAGAGAGAGAGAGAGAGAGACAGAGACAGAGAGAGAGAGAGACAGAGAGAGAGACAGAGAGAGAGAGAGAGAGAGAGAGAGAGAGAGAGAGAGAGAGAGAGAGAGAGAGAGAGAGAGAGAGAGAGAGAGAGAGAGAGAGAGAGAGAGAGACAGAGAGAGACAGAGAGAGAGAGAGAGAGAGAGAGAGAGAGAGAGAGAGAGAGAGAGTGAGTGTGTGTGTGTGTGTAAGAAAGAGTGAGGTTCATCGAGGGAAGAGAACATGTAAATCAAATGTAAAAATATCAGATGTTACGCCTCATACTAAGATAATCTCTTGCAAACGCTTTACTCACAATAACACCTGTGATAACAGCCACCTGTCTTACCTACACCGTCGAGGACAGGAAACACAAGCCAGAGGCTTTTCCCATCGTCTGACAGACATTACATGGAGGGACAATAATATATAGTATTATTTAATTAAAAATATATAGAATAACAAGAGTATTAAACCTAATCTTACTACACCACTATTTCGCCAAAATAACGAATTACTTCAACTGAATTAAATAATTATATTTTTCGTAACAGTTGATACGGAGGAGTGAGTCTTAATGGAAGACTGTTGGCCCTTGCTTGTCTTATGTTCTCACCTTCAAACATATATATGTTCTGGATGGAATCAAACACCGTTGGGTGAGTTGACACGAGACTCCAAACGCCTGATCGCAGGAATAAGAGAGGCTTTCGTCGCCACCAACATATGGGCCTCTATGATCTGAACTCTGCTGCGTCCCACCTATTGTCTGTCTTTTATGCCCTGGTGCTCAAAACAGCGCTCCAAGGACACTAGACGCCACTACACAAAAGTGACTCTGACCTCAACTTTGGGTCAAAACGTTTTAACTTACAAAATATTTATAAATATATATATAAATGTAAACTCAAGAAGACATGCCATTCGCTACACCACGTACCTCTGCTACACATGAATCCATAAACCCACTACACATACATCAGTCACATATCTTGAGATGGTTATCTTGAGATGATTTCGGGGCTTTTTAGTGTCCCCGCGGTCCGGTCCTCGGCCAGGCCTCCACCCCCCAGGAAGCACATCCATACACCCACTACACACAAATCCATACACCCATACTCTCACTTTCTTCTCCCAGCCTCTCTACTCCTCTATTTCCATCCGCCTCTCGAATATACAGCGTCCAAATAGAATAACACACACAAGGTTATTACCGGGTTAACAGCCAGATAAAGATCCTGAACGACCCAAACCTCAGACTACATATCGAACTTTGAGCCACTAAATCTGGAATACAAATAGCGATTGTGTGGGATATTTAGGGGGATACAGGCCACGGTTGTGCTCGCTGACGCAGCAAGATGGGATATAATCCTCTGAATCACGCCAGGAAGAGGATCCGATTGCAGCGTCCCGCAATCAATTCTCTATTTCACGCGAAGCAGACGATCGGATCCATCTATCTCAGGCCTGGAGCGAAACAAAGGATACTCTGGTTTATCTCTGATGGAAATTGTGTTATCTTGGGTGGCCGAGCGCAGGGGGTTCGTAATGTGATTCCGGTCAACCGGGATTGGTCGAACTCTGCCTCAGTTATTTCTGTTGATAGAGTTCCAAAAAGATGCCATTCAATAATTTAAAGGCTGAATTTTGCTTCTATGAACTGTGTTTGTACCATTGTAATACTTGTTTTTATTTAATGACAAAATATATTGCGTAAACTAAAACAATGTTTCTAAAAATCTAACTTATAATTTTCATTGATATAGGTGATTATGATGCTACTTATTGTTTTGTATATGGAATATAAAATGTTTGACTCCTCTACTCATCATTTTTTTTATAAAATAGTTTGTTTCCTTCATAACTATTTTCGTAATTAAATAATAACAAGTTTGATTAAGCTCTCAAGAGTATAAGTTAGAAGTTACAACACTTTCTAAGGAGACGTCATTGCTCAGCTGTCATGGAACTTTCCCTTATCCTATCAGTGGAAGAGTACCTTACTCAGCTTTTCTGAATTATTCACCAACACTTCCAGGAGGTTAAGTTCTTACTCACCTCTCCTGGAACTCCTCTCCTCTTCACCAATACTTCCCGTGTTAGAGTTCCTTGTTTAGTTTTCCCCAAAACTTTACATATGCTGCCAGGAGGAAAGTTCCTGGCTCATTTCTCCAGGAACCTTTAACTATACTTCCAGTACAAGAGCTCCTTCCTCAGCACTCCAGGAGGAGTTATTTTGAAGATTTCTCTTGTAATCAATATTTCCAGGAGAATTTCCTCCGTAGCTCTCCTGAAATCTTCATCAATATTTCTAGGGGAGAAACTCCTGGGTCAGTTCTTCTGGAACTCAAGACTTTCAGGAGACGTCCGGGTTCCGCTTTCCTGGAAACTTTTCCAGGAAAGAAATTCCTTTTCTTGGAATTCTAACTAAAACGTTTTAACATCATTTTGTTCCTTGTCAATAAACCTCATCATTAGTAGTAAAGAAAATCAGGTATTTTAGGCAGATATTGATTAGACACAGATCTCTAACCCCTGTTCATGGAGGACAGACGAAAATATATATTTCCTGGTTAGCATTGTAAATGTGTGGCCACATCTGTGGTAGAAAATAATAATAATAATAATACAAATAAAATCGGCATAGCACTCTAAATTATCGACATGTCAGTGAAACATTCCTAATTAACCCCAAGTCTATAGGACATGCATAATTAACTTGAAGTCTAATGGACATAGATACATGAATACAGCAGGTGGTAACTTCTGTACCACTAAACCTTCGTCCTACTAACCCTTCCGTACCACAAAACCTTCAATACGTAGCATCTACTAAACCTTCAATCAAATTTAATATATATATATATAAAATACAATACAAGGCACTGACGAGTTTCCCTTGAGGAAGTGCAATGTTTGGTTGGCTTCATAACTGTTGCAGTTCTGCCAAGAGGGAAATAGCCCCCGCTGGTTGCCTCAGGGTGAATGCAATTAATGCAGGTGAAGCCGCGGAGGTAAAAAAAACATATGAAACTCTCCATTAGCACCGTGACCAAAGCTGAGGAATTTTTCACCCCGGGAATCTTTTATTGGCCGCTTCAAAATGGAAATGGTGGAATGTTAAATGGGGAGAGGGCCGGGTGCTCAATGAGGAAGTTAAATGAGAGAGTGTTCAATGAGGGAGTGTTCAATGAGGGAGTGTTCAATGAGGGAGTGCTCTTCACGCTTGTAAGCTTTCGCTTGGGATGTTCCGAACACTCGCTCACTCTCAAGTTTGGGGTGTTCAAAATAGTGCTCACACTCTTATTTAACTTGGGATACGCTACAAGTTCATGCACACACATTCACTCTGGATCCTTTGCACTCTCACACGCACTCGTGTGGAATGCTCTTCACACACACACACACACACACACACACACACACACACACACACACACACACACACACACACACACACACACACACACACACACACACACACACAATTCTATTAGGAAGTGATGTGGTGGAGGCTGACTCCATACACAATTTCAACTGTAGATATGACAGAACCCAGAAAGCTCAGGAACCTGTACACCTGTTGATAGACGGTTGAGAGGCGGGACCAGAGAGCTCAACCCCCGCAAGCACAACTAGTTGAGTACAACTAGGCGACTACACACCCAGGGGTCCGACGCGGGGACCCCAGCAAGAGTCAAGATAGACGACGTTCGTCCACCAAGCTATACTAGCTGGACCTGGAGCTGTAGTGGGGGTGGGCATGTGAGGTGGGAACTTGACCCCGTCAGTAACCTCCTCACGTCCTCGACCTCCTGCGCTTCTTCACAAAACTTACGCGTGATTGTTGCTGGAAAGTTTTATGGATCTTATAAGTGAAGGCAAGAGCGCTCGCGCGCGCGCGTGTGTGTGTGTGTGTGTGTGTGTGTGTGTGTGTGTGTGTGTGTGTGTGTGTGTGTGTGTGTGTGTGTGTGTGTGTGTGTGTGTGTGTGTGTACTCACCTAATTGTACTCACCTAATTGTGCTTGCGGGGGTTGAGCTTTGGCTCTTTGGTCCCGCCTCTCAACTGTCAATCAACTGGTGTACAGATTCCTGAGCCTACTGGGCTCTATCATATCTACATTTGAAACTGTGTATGGAGTCAGCCTCCACCACATCACTTCCTAGTGCATTCCATTTATTAACTACTCTGACACTCCACCTGTGTCCCTTGTTCGTGTCCCGCTCGTGCTAAAGACTTTGTCTTTGTCCACCATGTCTTCAACTGGTCTTTGAAACAATTTCGGTCTTGAACTGAACTCTGAATAATTTTTGGTCTTTTACCGGTTAAACCGCAGTAAATGGATATAAAACAAAAACTCACTGCTAAGATCTTTATTTTCCTT
The DNA here is from genome assembly GCF_040958095.1 of Procambarus clarkii. Lineage (NCBI taxonomy): Eukaryota > Metazoa > Arthropoda > Malacostraca > Decapoda > Cambaridae > Procambarus > Procambarus clarkii. Next base: position 34,234,294 of record NC_091167.1, read on the forward strand.
AACATACTTCTATGAAAATATATTCTCTGAAAAATGATCTTTTGAAAAATTTCGGTCTTAAACTCTTTAAGAAACTTCTATGATCATATGAACTCTGAAATAATTTTGGTCTTAAACGAATGTGATAACAAAACACTGACAAAATCGGGCTCAAATTCATTTATTATGCACCTTATACCCATTTTGTTAAAAAAGGTAGGGCACAGCGGTAACTTTTCCAAAAGTTAGTTCAGTCCTGTGGTCCGCAGCGGTAACTTTTCCAAAAATAAGAACATAATTCATCCACCAGTCGTCGTGTATCTGGGACCAAAAACTTCCATTCCTTGCTAGTTAGTTGAATTCATTTATTATGCACCCCATACCCATCTTGTGGGCGGTAGTGGAATGGGTTACACAGCTATTGCCCGAAACGCTATGCGTACTAGTGGCTTTAGATATTGTATGTACTATCTCTAAATCTAACTTTATGTATATAACTTAATGTATGTACCTTTACCTGAATAAAAAATCTTATCTAATCTAATCTAATCTAATCTAATCTGATCTAATCTATGTCGTCAACCCTACTAAATTATTGCCGGAACAACCGTGGACATCTTCAAGAGAAAACTAGACTGTTTTCCTCCAAGGAGTGCCGGACCAACTGGGCTGTGGTGGGTATGTGGGCCTGCGGGCCGCTCCAAGCAACAGCCTGGTGGACCAAACTCTCACAAGTCAAGCCTGGCCTCGGGCCGGGCTTGGAGAGTAGAATTCCCAGAACCCCCATCAACCAGGTATCAACTACCACCCTTATTGTATACACTTGACAAGGACAGTGACACACCTGCTAGACAGAAGCCCGGCTAGCTCAGTCGGTAGAGCACGAGACTCTTAATCTCGGGGTCGTGGGTTCGAGCCCCACGTTGGGCGTATCTTTATAATGGGCCTGGTGGCTGAGTGGACAGCGCTCGGGTGATCGGTGATCGATCCCCGGTGAACGCGGAAACAAATTGGCAGAATTTCTTTCACCCTGATGCTTCTGTTCACCTAGCAATAAATACGTACTTGGGAGTTAGACAGCTGCTACGGGCTGCTTCCTATTGTGTGTGTGTACTCATCTAATTGTGCTTGCGAGGGGTTGAGCTCTGGCTCTTTGGTCCCGCCGCTCAACTGTCAATCAACTGACGTACAGGTTCCTGAGCCTATTGGGCTCTATCATATCTACACTTGAAACTGTGTATGGAGTCAGCCTCCACCACATCACTTCCAATGCATTCCATTTGTCAACCACTCTGACACTAACAAAATTCTTTCTTATATCTCTGTGGCTCATTTGGGCACTCATTTTCCACCTGTGTCCCCTAGTGCGTGTGCCCCTTGTGTTAAATAGCCTGTCTTTATCAACCCTATCAATTCCTTTGAAAATCTTGAATGTGCTGATCATGTTCCCCCTAACTCTTCTGTCTTAACAAAGATGTAATGTGTTGATTCACGTTGTTATATATAGTTCAAAAATTAGGATTCAAATTAGCTTCTACGAATTTTACCTTCCCCTTATTGTACGTTGGTTTCGGGAATCAACGTCCCTGCGGCCCGGTCTCTGACCAGGCCTTTTACGTGCAACCTATATAATTTATTTACAGCTCTAACACTGTAAAGTTCTTCCAGATGTCTCTGTGACTCATCTTCTTTTCTAGTTTCCATCTATGACCCGGTCGTTCTGCTGACCGAAACGATTGAGCACGTTTCCTTTCAACTGATGCGTCTGTTCACTTGGGAATACAATATAGGTACACAGGATGTTGCAAACTATTGTGGGCTGCACCCAGGGGAAAGGTCCTCAGCACCTGAACTTATGAACAAAAATTTCTGTCCCTCGACAACTGGATTTTTTTGGGGGGGAATTATTCATTTGACTCCTGTCTTAACTACTTCCATTTTTAGCTCATTCTATTTGCCCACCGCCACTACAGGAGTGATTCTTTATTATGCACCCCATACCCATCCCGTGGACAGTGGTGGAAAGGGTTACAGAGGCACATAATGGGTTCAGGAACCCATATATATATATATATATATATATATATATATATATATATATATATATATATATATATATATATATATGTCGTACCTAGTAGCCAGAACTCACTTTTTGGCCTACTATTCAAGGCCCGATTTGCCTAATAAGCCAAGTTTTCCTGAATTAATATATTTTCACTAATTTTTTTCTTATGAAATGATAAATCAACCCATTTCATTATGTATGAGGTCAATTTTTTTTTATTGGAGTTAAAATTAACGTAGATATATGACCGAACCTAACCAACCCTACCTAACCTAACCTAACCTATCTTTTTAGGTTAGGTTTGGTTAGGTAGCCGAAAAAGTTAGGTTAGGTTAGGTTAGGTAGGTTAGGTAGTCGAAAAACAATTAATTCATGAAAACTTGGCTTATTAGGCAAATCGGGCCTTGCATAGTAGGCTGAGAAGTGCGTTCTGGCTACTAGGTACGACATATATATATATATATATATATATATATATATATATATATATATATATAATCATTTACACAAATACATATACACATCGATAATCTTTTTATATCGAAAGTGATTCAACAAGAGGCTCACAACAGTCACTATACAAGGCACTCTACATCTATGGTGAATCAGTTACTAGTCTTGCTCCCCACCCACCCAACTGGGCGGCAGCTTTACAGTCATGTGCATGTATTATCTACATACAGTAAGCAAATTTTGGATACTTCGCTAAGATTCCTGACAGTGCGTCATTATTAATGAGGAACTTACCCATTTATTGGACACCATTAATGGTGTTATCTCTGAATTCCGCGATTTTTTCACATTCCATTATATAATGACGCAAAGTATGCGAATAGTTCTGCCGACAGAGTTTACATTTAGTCAAGTCTACATCAGCAGATGTTACAAACTCCCAGAGGTACTTGCAGCCGAGCCTAAGCCTAGCAGTGGTAACATCTAGAAGTCTATTAACCTTACTGAATGACCCATAGACTTTCGGTTCTTCCTGCATAATAGAATGATGATAGATGGAGGAACTGGTGTGAATTTCATTTTGCCTCAAGCTTACGACATTGTGTTGATGTTCCCGGAATATTACTGCCCTCAGACTGCTCAAAGGCAGTCCAAGATGGTAATCAATTCCTCTTTATGAGCAAAAGTCTTGGCCAACTCATCAATTCTATCATGCATTCGGAGACTAATATGGGAAGGAATTCACAGGAGACAAACTCTGACTCCATCATTGATTATTTCACCATATCTGTGTCTAACTTCAGAGATAAGCACGTCACAGTTATGCCTGGGGGAGCTGAGGGCAGTCAAGGATGACAAGTAGTCACTTACAATTAGCGTATCAACTTTGGATTCATATCCGCGCTCGAGTGCAAGGATTATGGCAAGCAATTCTGTTTGAAGAGTGGAGGCCCAGTTATTTATACGCGCTCCACACTCACAGGAGAAGGAACCATTTCTCTCTGTCACACCTGTTTTTCCAGCTGTACCATTAGACTACAGGAAAGGAAGTGCTTCTTGCGCCCGCCTGCCTCTGTCATGCTATATCTACATATACAGTATATTCCATGGTATATAGCATATTTTCGTAGCATTCTTTCTTGAAGACATGGTTTATTGAATATGAGAGAAACGACTTGATAACAATCAAGTGCCGTTGATTGGTTATCAACGGAACCTTGATAATGGTCCAGGATGGACCGAAACGTCGTCGTCTCCTCATCTTCTGCTGTGTTGTTTGGTCATTATGAGAGAAACGGTTTCGTTAACGAATCTTTTCTATATTTCTTTCGTTCTTCACTTGAGAACTGAACAATTAACTCTTCAATGTTCATCGTACAGTTTTTATATGACATGACTCTAAAAGATGAGTTTCGTTGAACCTGTCAACATTTTCAAGGACTGTTTATATTTAAAATATATTTATATATATATTATATATTATATATTATCTCAATGTCTCCTTATTTTTTGCGTACACGACTCTAGTACATTAGGTAGCGCGTCCGAGCCGTCAAATGAGGTGATTTAAAGTACCCGTCTCTTCAGAGGCGTGGGTTCGAATCCCACTTCTTCCATGATCTATTTTTCTTTTATTATATTCATTATATGATGATTTCATTCACGACCAGGCATTGTTCATATATGCAGAAAATAATTAATATATACAACTTTTCCCCAAGGTATGATAAGGAAAAAATTAATCATGGCAGCGGTGGGATTCGAACCCACGCCTCCGAAGAGACTGGTGCCTTAAACCAGCGCCTTAGACCGCTCGGCCACGCTACCTGTTAAGACAATGGAGTCTAATGATTTTGTTAATATACTTTGTTAATATGATAATTGTAATTCCTTTTGTTGGAAACAGGAAGACTTTACTTAGATTTTATGACACGGATTTCACGGCCCCAATAGGAAGAAAACCCGCTGGGTTGTATGTTAAGTCATCTTCGATGGCCTACCTTGTACTAGAGGGCCATGACCTGTTATATAGTCAAGTCGTTTGCCCACCCATATTTTGTGAGGTATCTGAACACCATTGTTCAGATACGAGATTCGGGCATTGTTCATGCCCGAAACGCTTTGCGTAATAGTGGCTTTAGGCATTGTATGTACTAGCTCTATCTATAAATCCACCAATCTTTGTAAAAATTTCTTGTATGTATGTACCTTACCTAAATAAACATTTATTTATTTATTTATTTATTTATTTATTGATCCATTTCTACTTATTCTGGCATACGCTAGGTTACATATGTCGTCAATTCTTCAGTTTGAGATTTGTGGGCTGGTGGGTGTGTAATCTTCAGCCATTTTGTGACTCGTGTGCAATATGATGGTCCTTGTTATCTTGCTATCTGGGTAAGAGAGTACCTATGTAACAGAAGACAGCGAGTCACTGTGAGGGGGTGAGGCCTCAGATTGGCGAGGTGTCACCAGTGGAGTCCCGCAGGGTTCAGTCCTTGGACCTATACTGTTTCTGATATATATGTAAATGATCTCCCAGATGGGATAGAATCGTTCCTCTCATTTTTTGCTGATGATCCAAAAATTATGAGGAGGATTAAGATGGAGGAAAATAGTATGAGGCTACAAGATGACCTAGACAAACTGAATGAATGGTCCAGCAAATGGCTACTAAAGTTCAATCCGAGTAAATGTAAGGTAATGGTGGAAAACGGTAGCGGTGGAAACAGGAGGCCAAATGTAGATATGATAGAGCCCAGTAAGCTCAGGAATCTGTACACCAGTTGAGAGGTGGGACCAAAGAGCTAGAGCTTACCTAGTTGAGCAAGCACAACTAGGTGAGTACAACTAGGTGAGTACACACACACACTCACAACGTCGGCTGGATACGGGCCCACAGGGCCATCTCTTAAATACACACCACACACACATTGTTGAAAGAGAACTAAGAAAGAGAAACTAAGAAAGAGAAAGAGAACTTCGTGAACTATCTCTGGAATGGTTCACGAAGGTTTTCACACACTCAAGCAACGAATTTCTTGGAAAACTTAATTGTGTTCTAAACGGCATTTATTTTGAGTCACTGACAGGGAGCCAGTCGGCCGAGCGGACAGCACGCTGGACCTGTGATCCTGTGGTCCTGGGGTCGATCCCAGGCGCCGGCGAGAAACAATGGGCAGAGTTTCTTTCACCCTATGCCCCTGTTACCTAGCAGTAAAATAGGTACCTGGGTGTTAGTCAGCTGTCACGGGCTGCTTCCTGGGGGTGGAGGCCTGGTCGAGGACCGGGCCGCAGGGACACTAAAAAGCCCCGAAATCATCTCAAGATAATTTCAAGACATAACTTCTTTTGGCATAACATTAACTAACTCCTCTGTGAAAAGAGGCTCTATGAGCAAAAAAAGCAAAAACATAAACTTCCAAACGTTAAAATAATGATGCGTTAATTAGAGACAAAATTGCAGTTTTGAAATATTGATCATATTATTTGTATTCCTTTTTTCCTCTTAAAATAAGACTATGCTTAACGTTACTCCGTAATAACATTATGTAAACTATCTCTGGAATGGTTATGGTTCCCTTCCTCTAGTTCTTAAAACTTACAAGAAAATAACTTTTTGCCAGAAACAATGTTTTGAGGAGTGGAAGAGCCTCGAGGTTTTGTGGTGAGGGAGGGAGGGAGGGAGAGAGAGAGAGAGAGAGAGAGAGAGAGAGAGAGAGAGAGAGAGAGAGAGAGAGAGAGAGAGAGAGAGAGAGAGAGAGAGAGAGAGAGAGAGAGAGAGAGGACTAAAATATACCTTCTGGCTGGTCAGTAAGTAATTGTAGTAGCCTCTTAATAATCTTCCAGAGGTTGACGGGCCTTAAGCCCATCACCTAACCAACAGAGAGGAGGGACACAGAACAGTCATAATATCTGCCTGTCATCTCACATTGTGCACTCTTTTGTCTCTACCTGTTTCATCTTCACAATTCATAATTGTGGCATATAATTTTGGATTTTTTTTTTGTTTCAGCGCTTCAGTGTGGCTTAGTGTTTTGTTTCAGCGCCTAAGTGTGGCTTAGTGTTTTGTTTCAGCGCCTCAGTATGGCTTAGTGTTTTGTTTCAGCGCCTCAGTGTGGCGATCCAGAGGGGTAACTCCTGCTGCATCCTCGGTTCCTGTCCGGAAGCGGAGAAGCTTCAAGAGATCCATAACCTTTAAGCACTCATTGTATCAACCAATGTATATCTTGTAACATTTAAATATATAACAAAGCACAACAAAAATAAAACACAAAAGGAAGGGAATGGTAGGAGAAAAGCACACAGAAACTGTATTGGAGGGGACCTAAACATTCCCTCTAATGTTTTTGATGAAATATCCAACAAAAATATTCCTTCGAATGTTTGCTTGTGTTTACCCTATTAATCACCTTAACATTTCCGTATTTGATGTTTTAAGTGCAAAATTACTTAAGGTTTTAGCCTGTCAACCTCTGGAGGATTATTAAGCTCGTGGGACTTGTTTGCTGATCAACAAGTAAGAAAATTTTACTTGTATTTTTTTGTAAAATTTTTGTAAAATTTCACATGTATTGTATAGTGAGAAATTGAGTCCACATCTCCGTGTGTATATATCCCTCAGTGGAAGTAACAAGCCAAATATGTGTGCTAATGCGACCGGTCGCGTACTGTTATTAAAAACAAATTAGGCAAATTTATCTATTTAGTATATTTTCCTAAAAAAAAGTTTTTCAAATAAAAAGGAGAGCAGGGAAAATACTTAATGCGAGTCTCTTGTTAACATATAAAGCCTCAAATAACGTAAAATGTATATGTAAATTATTTTTTGTAATTAATTAATTTATTATGGACCCTAGTTCCGTCCTGGCAAGGTTACACTCACACAAAGAGCTCGGGAACTTGACACCTACAGCCAGTTTAGGAATACTCATAGTGCTTATAGCAACTGTTTGGCCAACCGTGTAAAAATATAGTATTTAACCCCAAAACGTCACGCTTTGATTTACTGATTTAGCCCAAATGGAATACTGAAAAGAAAAGATAACTGAAGAACCTTGCTTAGCCTAATCTTAACCTAATCTTACCTAACCTAGCTTAACCTAACCTAACCTAGTCTAACCTAACCTAACTTAACTTCACCTAACCAAGTCTAGCCTAGCCTAGCCAAACTTAAACTAGCCTCTCCAAACAGTCTTGGTACTAATATACACTTTCTTAGGGCTATTATAGAATATATTTATGTACTATACTTGGCCTTAGGAATGTTCAAGTTTGGTTTTGACATTTTTACGTGCCTTCTACAAAATTAATATTACAAAACGTGAACCGTGTTAGCTGTAACAGTCCACCTTTGTACGTTCGACCAAATATAGCTGCTATGAATACGAACATTTTAGGAGGGCGAACTGTATTCCAGTGTCCTGTAGGCTCAGCAGGTTACAATGGTGCTGAATTATTTACATATACGGTATATATTTTATGTCATAAGTCCCACATAGTGAGCGGCGTGTTAAGCTAAAGCAAATTAGTAATACAAATTTTTGTTTAGATCATCGGCAACATATTGTAAGCTTGCAGTGCACAATATGGCACATAATAAGTTATTTAATAGAGGCAGAGGTTTATTAACGATATATATATATATATATATATATATATATATATATATATATATATATATATATATATATATATATATATATATATATATATATATATGGTACCCCTTCTAGGTATTAAAAAATATATATATATATTATATATATATATGTTTCATTGAATATGACCGCATATTCTGTATTAATTATTTTCTGGTTTAGGGCTTCTATCCCTCTAACTATTTTCTTAGCATCAGGGCTTAATTGAAATAGGAGTTCTCCAAAACTCATTTTCGTACTTTTAAGGTGAAGAAAAGAAGTGATTTACTATAGAGTGTATTACACTTATTTGTATAATTTGCACGACGTTTCGAACCTCCATGGTTCATTCTCAAGTGAACAGATCTTACAATACTAGTTGATTTTATACCCGCATTAGGTCAGGTGATAATACAATGAAGGTGAAAACATGGGGGGATACATAAGGGATAAACATAGGGGCTGCAGAAGGCTTATTGGCCCATACGAGGCATCTCCTATCCAAACACAAAGATTAATCCAGTGTAATTGGCCTGTTATGTTGGACATTGTCTTCTGTGTTGGCATCGATATGTTCTTGTCTTGTCCTTACTCTCATGGTGGGTAGAGTAAATAGTTCCGTGATTTGGGTGTTCATGGTAGGTCGCTCTATTCTTATGTGAATTGCCTCAAGAATTTGGAAGAAGCCCTAAACCAGAAAATAATTAATACAGAATATGCGGTCATATTCAATGAAACATGTTTGAAAGAAAACCTGCTGCCAGTATACACCTATATATATATATATATATATATATATATATATATATATATATATATATATATATATATATATATATATATATATATATATATATATTATATATATAACCCGTTCTCGCACTTTCTTACAGTCAATATTGACTTATTAAATAAGTGCGTATGTGACATACTAATTTATTGTGAATATTTTAGTTTACCTTAAAAGCTTCATAGAAAACACCGACCTTACCTAACCTTCTTAGTATGTTAAGATAAGCATCCTATTGCTTCGTAATTACAATTATTACTTAACCTATACCTATAATAGGTTAAGTAATAATTGTAAAGTAATAATATACGAAAGTGCGAAAAACGGGTTGATATATATAGTTTCTGTAGTCAACGATGCCCTCGGGTTAAGATTTCCCTTGAGTGTTAGTGTGAGCTTACAGAAAATAGCTTAAATATGCTGACTTGAATCAAACTTGGGATAATTGGCTAAAAATTGGGTCAATCTGTAGTTTTGTATCAAATATTTGCTCATGCAAATACCCCAATTTGCCCACGTGCTCTTTGATGGCGCGTGGGAGCCGGTCGGCCGAGCGGACAGCACGCGGGGCTTGTGATCCTGGGTTCAATCCCAGGCACCGGCGAGAAACAATGGGCAGAGTTTCTTTCACCCTATGCCCCTGTTACCTAGCAGTAAATTAAGTACCTGGGTGTTAGTCAGCTGTCACGGGCTGCTTCCTGGGGGTGGAGGCCTGGTCGAAGACCGGGCCGCGGGGACACTAAAAGCCCCGAAATCATCTCAAGATAACCTCAAGAAGAAGATGCCCTTGGAGTTTCTCTACTTGTTAAAATGTCACCAGTAAATTCTTTAATTTGTTTTTTAAGTATTTTAAGCATTTCAGAACATAGAGTGTGGGCGTAGATTCCTTGACAGAGTTTAAATCTAATTCAATCTCTCTCCGACTTCTGACTCTCCAGAAGTTTGCATCAAGTGGTGCAAACTTCTGGAGAGTCAACAACCTGAGCCTAAGCTCAGCATCAGTAATACCTAAGGGAATCTGCTGATTTTCTCAGATAACTCATAAATAAATGACCGTCTTGGCATGGTAATAGAATACAGTTGCTAATGTAAATTTCGCATTTTTCCGACTGTTTTGAATGATGCCCTTGCTGAATTATTGTTCTCAGGGTGCTTATAGGTAATTTAAGGTAACAATTAACTGTTTCCTTGAGAGCATATATTTCGTTATCTCATTAGCTAACTCGGAGGCCTAAATGGGATGTAATTTGCTGTAAAACAGGCCCTGGATTTAGTTAATAATATTTTTATTTTATTGCCCCTGTCTTCAGATACGAGGATATAACCACGCCATCTTCCCCAACACCACTCCAATGCCCCATTAGAACCTTCCAACCGCCGAAACTCCACCCGCCGGCGGGGAGTTCGTGAATCCACCGCCTGTGAGGCCTGGCTATGTGACCCCATGCCTCACCCTTGACGCTAGGTCGAGAGAGTGGGTCCAGGTGGGTGGGGGGTAGAACTGATTGCTGCTCTTTGATGGCGCGTGTTTGCGAGCGCTGAGAGTTGTGTGGGGGGATATATGTGCGTGCGTGTGCCTGAGGAAGCTGTATAATTCAATAAGTTGTATATTTAATAACCTGTTCCGCACCCCTTTATGTATATTAAAAATTAAGAAACTCTAAATAGGAACTATCTCAAAGTGCTGCTCACTGGAGAGACAAAATTAATGTGCATGGAGACTGAAGGCTACAGGATTCTACTGCGTGATATTTATGACCTAATCTTTCTCTTAAGGATTCCAATGAGCTCAAGGAGTGGTCATATCTTTCGATTTTGCTTCGACCGTGTAATAATTTTCTTCAATACATGATCACATCTGTGCTATAAATTGAAGATACTTATGGAGTGAATCAAACGTTTATGAGAGTAAACCTTGTGATATCTTGAACAGTCTTGCAAGCGCCACTCGCGAAATCCAATGATTGATTTCTTAGAATGGTTTATCGGTTGACCTTTTTCTGATCTGAATGCATGAGCGAGTTGCTCACATCCTGCATCTAACCCTTCAAGGTGACCGACTTGTCGCAGGCTAAAATTGAAGTAGAAAATACTGCCTTTATGTTGCATCCTATTGAACAGTTTGCAAATTAACTAGATTATATATATATATGTATATATATATATATATATATATATATATATATATATATATATATATATATATATATATATATATATATATATATATATATATATACATATATATATATATATATGTGTATTCACACACAAAATGGGGAACCAATACATTCACTATTTACGTTTGCCAAGTCTTACTATATTAACTTTAGTTGCCATTTTTTAACATAACTTTTTATAATCCATTTCCTGCTCTAGGAGAGAACGTTAAACCTGTATTGCTACATATCTATCACTTGCATCACCGGGGATCGAACACGGGCCTCCAAGAAGCAGGGGCATTAGCTGTACCGACCAGTGAAAGTGGATGTTAATCAATGGTAATGCAATTCCACCTCTTAAACCTTATAGCCTCTCGCCGTCACATAACTAGACTACCGCGTCCGCTCCGCCTTCGAGAGGCTAAGCGCGGAAAATGATTTAACTTCTGCGCTTGACACTCGGACGCCATTCTTGCCGGAAACCACAGTGAAATTTATTCTACATGGGTGCGATGCAGGAATTTCAGTGGAATTAAGCCGCGTAAGAATTTTGGTCTGCCGATATAGTCATTTGATGGAGAACTTATGTATTTAGATTTAGATTAGCTTAGATTAACACACATAATATTATGTGTGTGTGTGTTAATCTATGTATATATATATATATATATATATATTACAATATAATATATATATATTATATATAATATATATATTATAAGGACCACCTTACGAGTCCAGCTGGACCACCAGCACGTATCTTTGTTACCCGAACGAGGGGGAAAATAGGCGTGCTGGTGTCCGCTCCTGATAAAAGTACGCTGTAAAAAAATGAGGAACGAGGAGAAAAACGGCCAAACTTGCCAAACAACAGGTGCAAATCTACGAGGCGTCTCCCACGGACCCACCTGCAGGAGCAGCGGCGAGAGGCCCTCTGCTCTTCCTTACCTGACTATCCCTCCTGGAGGCGTGAGGGGGGCCCCTTCTCTCCTCCCTATTCCGCACGCACAACACCTTCGTAGCATGCTTTTTATTATTATTATTATTAACAATCTAATGTATCTAGTCAGTTATACAGCTATACCCTAGCCTATATGAAGGCTTCATTGTGCCAAGAGAGACGTCACTGCCTAGTCAGAGAGATGTCACTGCCTAGCCAGAGAGACTTCACTACCTTTGTCAGAAAGACGTCACTACCCAGCCAGAGAGACGACACTACCCAGCCAGAGAGACGACACTACCCAGCCAGAGAGACGTCACTACCCAGCCAGAGAGACGACACTACCCAGCCAGAGAGACGTCACTACCCAGCCAGAGAGACGACACTACCCAGCCAGAGAGACGTCACTACCCAGCCAGAGAGACGTCACTACCCAGCCAGAGAGACGACACTACCCAGCCAGAGAGACGACACTACCCAGCCAGAGAGACGTCACTACCCAGCCAGAGAGACGTCACTACCCAGCCAGAGAGACGACACTACCCAGCCAGAGAGACGACACTACCCAGCCAGAGAGACGTCACTACCCAGCCAGAGAGACGTCACTGTCCTAGCCAGTGGGACGTCAGCGCCAATCTAGCAAACAGATTGCTGCTAACATTACACCACGCAATAGTAGTCGTCCGCTAGCGTAAAACGGTTTAATGCCGAGCAAACATTTCATGTGTAATTTGGTAACATGAAGAGCCTCAAATAATGCGTTAATTGGCAAAGCCATCGTGGCGAGGTAAATATGAAACTAGTCATTAAGCGTGTTTGTATATTTCAAGCGTGTAACACAAATATTAACCGGGAGGCTCAGAGGGTTCACGCTCTTAGCTCCCACCGAAGTAATTCTCTTGTCAAGAGATTGAGAGTTGTGTACCTCGTTCCTCGCTGTGTAAACTATGAGAGTTTAATTTAGTACTCGAATAGGATCAGGATTAAAGTATGCTTAATGTGTAGTAATGTGGTGTGCCCCATTCTTCTGTGTGTATATACGTTGAGTTTACTCTTGTTGTGGACTATGTTCAGGACGAAAGTATACTATACTGGTTGATCAGAAAGCTGTTGTGGTGTATACCTCGCTTCTGGGTGTACATACACTGAGAGTTTACATTAGTCCTGTATGATGTTGAGGACTAAGGTATGTTTAATGGTGAAGTGTGGAGACAGGTTAAATAATTCTACAGAAATTTAATTGTTCGTTTCTGAACACAATTCACGTACTTCATAGCTCTTAGTTTAGTCGTTTATTATGCACCCCATACCCAAGTTTAGTCGTTTATTATGCACCCCATACCCATGCCGTGGAAACGGTTGAAGAGGCACGTAATGGGAGCAGGATCCGAACCCGCACAATATAGGAGCGGAAACTTTTAATTCGTCTGCATCTAGCCCAGCCATTTACTTGCTTGATGGGGTTCTGGGAGTTCTTCTACTCCCCAAGCCCGGCCCGAGGCCAGGCTTGACTTGTGAGAGTTTGGTCCACTAGGCTGTTGCTTGCAGCTGCCCGCAGGCCCACATACCCACCACAGCCGGGTTGGTCCGGCACTTCTTGCAGGAAACTATTTAGTTTCCTCTTGAAGATGCCCACTGTTGTTCCGGCAATATTTCTTATGCTTGCTGGGAGGGTGTTGAACAACCGCGGACCTCTGATGTTTATACAGTGTTCTCTGATTGTGCCTATGGCACCCCAGCTCTTCACTGGTTCTATTCTGCATTTTCTTCCATATTGTTCACTCCAGTACGTTGTTATTTTACTGTAATTTATCGCTGTTAATAAACATCATGTTATTTTCTGCTGCTCAGTCGAAAACTTTGTTAATATTTGCTTGTAGTTTTTCAATATCTTTAGCAGAGGTAATTTTCATGCTGATTTTTGTGTCATCAGCAAAGGATAATACGAAGCTGTGCCTTGTATTTGAGTCTATATCTCATATGAGAATAAGGAAAAGCAGTGGTGCAAGGAATGTACCTTGAGGTACTGAGCTTTTAACTGCGCTTGGACTCGATTTTATATGGTTGACTGTTACTCTCTGTGTTCTGTTCGACAGAAAACTGAGTATCCAGTGTCCTACTTTACCAGTTATTCCCATTTACCTCATTTCGTGTGTTATCACTCCAAGGTCACATTTATCGAACGCCTTTGCGAAATCCGTGTATACCACATCTGCATTCTGTTTTTCTTCTAATGCCTCCGTGATTTTGTTGTAATGGTCAAGTAGCTCTGAGAGGCATGATCTTCCTGCTCTAAATCCATGTTGACCTGGGTTGTGAAGGTCATTGGTCTCCATGAAACTAGTGACCTGACTAGTCACCGACTAGTCACCGTAAACTAGTGACCATCCAGCCACTTGGGCTGGACGGTTGAGCGACGGTATCGCATCTTCCACGTCGGCGTTCAATCCCCGACCGTCTAAGTGGTTGAGCACCATTCCTCCCCCCCCCCCCGGTCCCATCCCAAATCCTTATCCTGACTCCTTCCCAGTGCTAAAGTCGTAATGGCTTGGCGCTTCCTTCTGATAGTGACTTTCGTCTGCATTTAGAGCCACACCCAATCTGTTATCTCTAGAACACGAACCATCAATCGATTTACACACAACCATCCAATTATGGTGGTGAGGGGAGTGGCGTGGCAGTACCCGTTTCGTAATGCCCTGCCCAGGACTCGAACCTGGGTACTCTCGCTTGCAAATAAGCCATGGTCGGCTTAGTCACATATGGCATTCATGGGTGCTTTGAAAAAGGAACCAAACGTCATTTCTTCCTTTTCCGATGTGTGGTTTGGTCACACATCAACAAATCACATCACATTGGTCTTAAAGTCGGTAGTGGTCCGCATACCCATCCTGTACGCTGCAGTGTACCCCATACCCATCCTGTATGCGGCAGTGTACCCCATACCCATCCTGTACGCGGCAATGTACCCCCATACCCATCCTGTACGCGGCAATGTACCCCCATACCCATCCTGTACGCGGCAATGTACCCCCATACCCATCCTGTACGCGGCAATGTACCCCATACCCATCCTGTACGCGGCAGTGTACCCCATACCCATCCTGTACGCGGCAATGTACCCCCATACCCATCCTGTACGCGGCAATGTACCCCCATACCCATCCTGTACGCGGCAGTGTACCCCATACCCATCCTGTACGCGGCAATGTACCCCCATACCCATCCTGTACGCGGCAATGTACCCCCATACCCATCCTGTACGCGGCAATGTACCCCCATACCCATCCTATACGCGGCAATGTACCCCCATACCCATCCTGTACGCGGCAATGTACCCCCATACCCATCCTGTACGCGGCAATGTACCCCCATACCCATCCTGTACGCGGCAATGTACCCCCATACCCATCCTGTACGCGGCAATGTACCCCCATACCCATCCTATACGCGGCAATGTACCCCCATACCCATCCTATACGCGGCAATGTACCCCCATACCCATCCTGTACGCGGCAATGTACCCCCATACCCATCCTATACGCGGCAATGTACCCCCATACCCATCCTGTACGCGGCAATGTACCCCCATACCCATCCTGTACGCGGCAATGTACCCCCATACCCATCCTGTACGCGGCAGTGTACCACATACCCATCCTGTACGCGGCAGAGTACCCCATACCCATCCTGTACGCGGCAATGTACCCCATACCCATCCTGTACGCGGCAGTGTACCCCATACCCATCCTGTACGCGGCAATGTACCCCCATACCCATCCTGTACGCGGCAATGTACCCCCATACCCATCCTGTACGCGGCAATGTACCCCCATACCCATCCTGTACGCGGCAATGTACCCCCATACCCATCCTGTACGCGGCAATGTACCCCCATACCCATCCTGTACGCGGCAATGTACCCCCATACCCATCCTGTACGCGGCAATGTACCCCCATACCCATCCTATACGCGGCAATGTACCCCCATACCCATCCTATACGCGGCAATGTACCCCCATACCCATCCTGTACGCGGCAATGTACCCCCATACCCATCCTATACGCGGCAATGTACCCCCATACCCATCCTGTACGCGGCAATGTACCCCCATACCCATCCTGTACGCGGCAATGTACCCCCATACCCATCCTGTACGCGGCAGTGTACCACATACCCATCCTGTACGCGGCAGAGTACCCCATACCCATCCTGTACGCGGCAATGTACCCCATACCCATCCTGTACGCGGCAATGTACCCCCATACCCATCCTGTACGCGGCAATGTACCCCCATACCCATCCTGTACGCGGCAATGTACCCCCATACCCATCCTGTACGCGGCAGTGTACCCCATACCCATCCTGTACGCGGCAATGTACCCCATACCCATCCTGTACGCGGCAATGTACCCCCATACCCATCCTGTACGCGGCAATGTACCCCCATACCCATCCTGTACGCGGCAATGTACCCCCATACCCATCCTGTACGCGGCAATGTACCCCCATACCCATCCTGTACGCGGCAATGTACCCCGATACCCATCCTGTACGCGGCAATGTACCCCCATACCCATCCTGTACGCGGCAATGTACCCCCATACCCATCCTGTATGCGGCAATGTACCCCCATACCCATCCTGTACGCGGCAATGTACCCCCATACCCATCCTGTACGCGGCAATGTACCCCCATACCCATCCTGTACGCGGCAATGTACCCCCCATACCCATCCTGTACGCGGTATTAAAAAAAGGCTACAGAAAAAGTATTTTGGATTTTTGACTGCAAACGTTTGTCTTTTTTTTTATTTTGAAAGCTTTTGTTTCCAGTGATGTCAGACGAGGCAAAATGATAGTACTTTTGTGATTAAGATTGTCATGTTCTCTAATGTTGTTAAATATCGCATTAAATCGCCATTTATTTCTCTTTGTAGATTGAATAAATCTAGTTCCTCTTTACGAGCTTCGTACGATATATTTCTGTATTTAAATATAGCTTAATTGTAAATATATTTTAATCTACTTAAATTACTGTTGTTGCCTCTGATTTGATCGTATTTTCTACTCCTAATTGGTATGTATTTAGCCTTAATGACTTCGTTGTTAAGGCGCGAGTGGTAATTTATTCAATCAATCACCCCCCCACCCCCACCCCTTCTCCCACGATTTCTCACTGCAATAACTCCCATTTCCCCATCAACCTTACATTTCCCCCTCCCTCTCCCCAAATTCTACCCATTCTTCCCCCTAATCACTGGCCCAATTCAGTCACCCACTTATCCCCCCCTCCCCCCCCCATTGATCACACTCTAATTAGTTTAAGTTGCTCCAGCTACCATTTCCATTTATATTACTTCTTTTGTGTCCATTAAATACTTAGCATCGCCTACCATTACGACTTAATTTGTATAGTTTACGAGTTGTATCTTTAATCATCTCAACGATCGTTTCCTCCCCCCCCCCCCCGGTCAACCACTTGGGTCGGACGGTAGAGTGACGGTCTCGCTTCTTGCAGGTCGGCGTTCAATCCCCGTCCGTCCAAGTGGTTGGGTACCATTCCTTTCCCCCGTCCCATCCCAAATCCTTATCCTTACCCCTTGCCAGTGCTATATAGTTGTAATGGCTTGGCGCTTTCCCCTGACAGTTCCCTTCCCTTCCCTTCCTCCCCCCCCCCCCACGCCCGTAGGAACAGGGATGTTAGACGCTACTCTAACGTGCATAACGAAGCTGCGAATCTTTGGATCTTTTAAGTTATTTGAGTCAGTATATTGCATCTCTCGGCTATGGAGTTATTATCTATTGAGTTTGATATAGCAGCTACAGGGGTCAATCTATTCTGGCTTTATCTTCGATTTTTCTTGGCAATTGAGGGGAATCAGTATAACCAAACTATGGATTTAAACTTTGTATTAAGGTTTACAATCTCCGTTCGACGGCAGACGATGAGACACAATGACGTGGCGGAGGATAATGAGCAAATATGATGACCACATCAGAAGATGGAGAAACGGCGACGTTTCTGTCCGTCCTGGAACACTTTCTAACACCCACGACTTGATAATGGTCCGGAACGGACCGAAACATCGTCGTTTTTCCATCTTTTGATGTGTGATTTGGTCATCCACTCGACTGTTTATCCATTCCGATCATATTATCCATTGCTAAAATAAAACCGGAGTGGATAGAGCTTTGTAGTCTTGTAGAACGCAAGTTCGGCGTTCAGTTACCGATAATTGTGCTCTGTCCCTTCACATTTTCCTCCTATCCCAGCCTGTAATATGTAGACAATTAAAAATAAATATAAGTAAATAAACTGAAGAAAATAAAAAACGAGGAAAATATAAATAAACAACATAAATAAATTATAAATAATAATTACCTCCCTCCCCCCCCCCCCCATCCAATTACTCCACACACAGAAAATTTTAAAAAGTGACATCTGGGTGGAGAGCCGCTGAACTAAATCGCGCTGTAATAGGCTTAAACTTTCATTACGAGAACTTAATGATTTCGCTTAGCAGGAGCAATGGGTCGTTTGCTTCAATTATAGGAAATAGTGGCTTACTGCCGCATTCAGGAAAATAATGGGTTGTTAGATTCTGTTCAGGAATATAATGAGTTACTAACTTCTATTAAGGCATAGAATGGGGGTAATAGCATCTATTAGGGGGGGGGGTATAATGAGGTTACTAGCTACTATTAAGGAATAAAATGTTACCAGATTGTATTCAGGAATATAATGTTTACTAGCACCTGTTAAGTATTATAATGGGTTACTACAACATAATGGGTTACTAGTTTATAATAATAATAATAACAATGGGTAATATCTTCAGTTAAGGAGCATAATAGGCTGCTAGCTTCTATTAAATAGCATAATAGGTAGTTAGCTTCTGCTAAATACCATTATAGGTAGATAGCTTTTATTAAATAGCATTATAGATAGCTAGCTTCTATTAGATAGCATTATAAGTAGCTAGCTTCAGTTAAATATCATTATAGGTTATTAGCTTATATTAAATAGCATTATAGGTAGCTAGCTTCTATTAAATACCATTATAAGTAGTTAGCTTCTGTTCAATAGCATTATAGGTTGCTAGCTTATATTAAAGAACATAATAGGGTGCAAGCTTGTGAACAAATAGAACTGTAATACAAGACAGACCATAAATGTAACATTAAAAGTTGGTAGTAAGTTAGTATTGACCTGACTAACAAGCCTGGGTCATCTCAAGGGATTAGAGTTCATTGTAGACAGCAGCGCCACTGCCTCCTGTGACGAGTCATCCAACTAGGAGAATAATGAAATGTATTACAGAATTAGTAGGAATTATCAATCGGGATTAAGTTCTTATGCTAAAATTAGCGTCAATTGAGATTAGTGAATAAGTCTTGTATGCTAGCAAAGAAGCATTTGACTTCAGTCAGATCTGAAATAGGTAAGACATATTTCGTCACTGGAAAATAGGTACCTATCAACTTGTTCGTTAAATCATGTAAATTAGTGAAATACAAGTGCTACTGAATATTGTAATTAGCCTGGCTCTCGTATCTAGATTATTCCCAATTGCTTTGGGATAATAAAAGTAACGAATACAGGATTTTAGTAGTAATCATTTTCAAAGATTAATCTGGCAACTAGCCTAGGTCAGCCTCTGAGAGGTCAGAGTGGAGAGAAAGAGTTAGTGTGTGTTGGGGACGTCCTGGGGTCAACATCTCTCAGAGGGCAAGGCTGAACAACTGGCCTGTCTGTGATATTTTAAGGTAATTGTTTGTGTCTGAGTTTGTTAGTGTAGAAATCCACATTAATTGTTGAAGTTAATTTACCAATTGCCTCCGTTAGGAAAATATTCAGTTAGAAATATATAGAAATATAGAATCACTTGATATCTCTTATTCAAAAAAAAATCATTGCAACAATATCCAGCAGAGTGCTTGAATAACTCAATTACTGCTAATTGACGTTCGGTCGGAGTCAGCAGACGAGGCCCGACGCCCCGCTGACAGCCTTGAAAAGATTCTGCTTTGATTTTTGTATGTCATAATCCTCCATATAGAAAAACTGACGGACTTTTTTTTTTCAGACGTCACTGAAAATGCGCCTTTTGACTATAGTTACACGAGCGGTATTTATGAACCAAGTGTTTCATAATATCATATTTAGTGGTCTACCTTGCGATGATTTCGGGGCTCAATGGTCCCGTGGCCCGGTCTTCGGCTAGGTCCCTTCGAATTCCACGCAACTCACTTCTTTTGACCCCACTGCTTCTAACAGTTCCCATTTGTCACAACATTAATGATTCAACCCCATTCAAGCATCCCCCATTTAATTCCAAGTTGCTTGACATCATCATTAATTATATGATGGTACTTCACAGCATGATTTTTGTATTACTTTTAAATTCCCCATTTATGACCCAATCACTTTGCAAAATACTCATGCATGACTCAACAGCTTCCTAACATTTCCTTTGATGCTCCAATAGATTCCAAAATATATTTTTATAAATCCAGCTTCTTAGCATATTCATTTATGACCCAACCGCTTCGTAGTATCCCCATGTGTGACCCGTATATCTCAAAACAGCATCGTGTGTGACCCGTATATCTCAAAACAGCATCGTGTGTGACCCGTATATCTCAAAACAGCATCGTGTGTGACCCGTATATCTCAAAACAGAGTCATGTGTGACCCAACTATTTGTAATCATCCCCATTTTGTGCTCAGAATCTTTCATGAATCTTCGTTTATGAGCAAATTGATCAGGTTGATCAAATTCCTGGTTGATCAGTCCAGCAACCAGGAGGCCTGGTCGACGACCGGGCCGCGGGGACACTAAGCCCCGGAAGCACCTCAAGGTAACCACCTCAAGGTAAATGCATCTTGTGTAGGTCTTAGCAGCCACAGGAATCATTATATTTGGTTGAAGTCTTCTCTCCCATACGATAAAACAGCCCAAAATGTTTAACCCCCCCAACAGTCCCAAGACAGCCCTGTCTACAACCTTGACAACTTGTAATTGGTTTCGAATCGTGGTCCCGTCAACCACTTAACCACGCCTATTCATGGACTCAAGAGTTATCAACAGCTCCGCCAATATTGAACAGCCTCACCATGTTCTGTCAGCCCCACATTGATCTGAAAATATTTCCAGATTCCCAGAAGTTATTCCCAAGAATATTTTCTACTGTTCCTAGAAAACTGGAACAATATTTTCAACACCTCTGACTGATTGATTGAAAATGGAAATCTGTTTGAACCAGATTTCCTTGACCCTTGACAATATCCATAAAACACCATTAACGACACAAACAATAGTTCAATCTTAACTACGATTCTGGCAATATTCCTAAGAGTCAATGAAAGATTCCAACAATGTTCCCAAAAGCCTCCAAGACACCAAAATGATACTTTCAATAGCCTTTATACGAATCAAACAATATTATCAACAACGCCTGAACGACTGCGACAAATATTCTTAGTAGCCCCGTGTGATTCCCCGAAATATTTCCGGCAGTTTCTGAAACAAGCCTTTAAGTCTTTAGGCGACCATATGTTTTAACTTGATAATTTCGAATCCTCGTCGTTTGTGACGTATCGTGTGTCATCCGTGGCACCCAAAGAGTCTCCAACACCAGATGGAGCAGCTCAGCATCCCTTATTTATTATTAACATCTTTATTGACAAAATTAATTACAATTTTGCCTAATCTGAGGCTCAGCATCCCTGATACAGCTCCGGCCATCCCACCAACTATCCTCTCTTGCCTCCCTCCAAATACAAACCTTTAACCTTTCCTTTGACCGTTTCTCTCACAACTTCCTCCCCTTTCCCTTCTCCCTCTTCCCTCTTGACAACACCTCTCAATACCTGGGCGGACGAGACGCGACAGAGAACCTGTTAGAGAGTAAACACCGGCGGCTCATCACGCCACTCCCCCTTACCATACATATTCATAGCAACGCTGCACCTCAGTGCCCTCCCTCTTGCCTTCCTGCTGCTGCCACAAT
>NC_091167.1:34258844-34401344 GCF_040958095.1 Procambarus clarkii
TGCATTGGGTTAATAGCAATTAACTCTATAGTTAATTAGCGCAATGAGTCATTCATGGGTAAGTTCTATACATAACAAACAATTTAATGAAAGTTAGTTTAATAGCTCTTGATCATTTAATTTAATTGCTGAATTAATTGTATCCATATCTGAAATAAATTGACTTGTTTTTAATATATAACATTTATGAAGCAATTATTTTATATTGACTAAATAGAAAAATAATTGGGCAGATAATTATGGCCCTGCTAACAAGGATATTATTATATATATTTACAAATATTCAGGCACAGAAATAGTGCCTATATGTACACTGCCTTTTAAAACATGGATACTACCCCCCGAACTCATGGGTGATGACTCTTAGTTCATGGGTGCTGGCTCTTCATGGGTGATGACTCTTAGTTCATGGGCGCTGGCTCTTAGTTCATGGGCGCTGGCTCTTAGTTCATGGGTGCTGGCTCTTAGTTCATGGGTGCTGGCTCTTAGTTCATGGTGCTGGCTCTTAGTTCATGGGTGCTGGCTCTTAGTTCATGGGTGATGACTCTTAGTTCATGGGTGCTGGCTCTTAGTTCATGGGTGCTGGCTCTTAGTTCATGGGTGCTGGCTCTTAGTTCATGGGTGCTGGCTCTTAGTTCATGGGTGCTGGCTCTTAGTTCATGGGTGCTGGCTCTTAGTTCATGAGTGCTGGCTCTTACTTCATGGGGTGCTTCTTCTGTGTTTATCTTCAATAAAACTGTAATTGTCAAAATTAGATGTCTTGCCCCTTTTTGGTCATAAACGTATACAATTACTGAAACCAAATTAATCAAATTAGTATTGACGAATTATCAAGTTTGGAAAACCCGTCTGTATTTTGCAAGACCAGAATATTTCGACGCATTTCACAAAATACAAAAATGAATGCAATACAAATATTGCATCATTAAAAAAGGGGAAAGTGAATAATTTTGTACAATTTCAATTTACATATATCTACATCATGTACATCGTTTCCAAATTTTCAATTTATGTAATGGATTCACTAATAAAATTTATCTTTATATATATGGAGTGTATAAAGACCGATTGGCGAAGGTTTTGATACAGTGCCACACGAAAATATAGAGGCTCACGGTGTGGGGGGGGGGGTGCTATCTTAAGTTGGATTAGGACATGGTTATATCAAAAGAAACAAAGAGTTGGTATAAATGGAGTTATAATTCAGGGCGGGAAACCGCTGTAAGTGGCGTGCCTCAAAGCTGTCCTGGGACCTCTGCTGTTTGTAATATATATATATATATATATATATATATATATATATATATATATATATATATATATATATATATATATATATATATATATATATATATATATATATATATATATTAGATTCAGAATTGAGCAGCAATATTTGCAAATTTGCCGACGATATGAAAATCGGGAGAAAATGAATTCAGAAGACTCAAAATCACTTGAAGACGATATTGACAGCTTTTTAATATATTTATTTATATACACGAAGGTCCATGAGAGAGAGAGAGAGAGAGAGAGAGAGAGAGAGAGAGAGAGAGAGAGAGAGAGAGAGAGAGAGAGAGAGAGAGAGAGAGAGAGTGAGAGAGAGAGAGAGAGAGAGAGAGAGAGAGAGAGAGAGAGAGAGAGAGAGAGAGAGAGAGAGAGAGAGAGAGAGAGAGAGAGAGAGAGAGAGAGAGACGTGCATCAGTACCATTTTCAATGATCCATAGAGAGTAAAAGAAAGACACCAATTAAAAATCCGGTTCCCGCTAACGAGATACGAAAGGCAGTCGTTGTCAAGCTAAAGATAGTCAGCTATTCCTGGTTAATCACCCATGGGAGACGTAATTGGAGGTCAAGAAACTCCAAGGAAGATTTCGAACCACTCAAGGATCATGGAAGGCATTACTCTAAGAAGCTGTCAAAGCTTATAATGCTTAAAGGGCCGCATAATGGGCGAGCCTCGGTAATTTATCAGCCTATTTACGAAGACAGGAGCAGTGTCAGTTTCTCCATTGATCGGAAAGACTAAGTTCCTGTAGCTAAACTACAACCTTTAAAAAATAGGTTAACCGAATAACTCTTGTCAAGAACCCAAGTGGACAATGTTTTCTCGAATATCAATGGTGTAAGATTTGTGAATTAATTCCATAAGACGTAAGAACATAGAAATAAATGTAATTGTAAAGAACTATTGGCCCATATACACCCAAATGTATTTCTGTATAGATGTGTAATCTACACTTGAAACAATCCAGTGATCCAACATTTCTTGTGCTGCCCGGTAATTTCTGCATTAGGACTGGTCGAGGACCGGGCCGTGGGAACGTTGAGCCCTGAAATCCTCACAAGGTAGACTGTAATTCTGATTACCTGTGCTGGTCGACGCCAGCGGTGTTCCGATGGAAGCTTCGTGGCAAGTAAAGAAGTACCAACATGAACAAATCCACAAGGGCCGTGACGAGGATTCGAACCGACGTCCGAGAGCATCCAGGTCTATTGACCTGGTTTGTCAATAGGCTGGTCAACAGCCTATTGACATAGCTAAAGTGCATGGGGGAAATTGTGTAAAATCCTGGTTTGTGTCTCGGAGAGACTGCAGGATCCAAGTAAATTCAGTAGAATTTCTGATTGCAATTCTTATACAATGTTGTAGCTCAGTCGATTAAGGCAGCGTCTGGGATGCTCTCGGACGTCGGTTCGAATCCTCGTCATGGCCCTTGTGGATATGTTCATTTGATGCATCACGCTATTGTGATTTCTGTGTGTAAAGAAGTACCAGGTTGAGAGCACAATATATATTATAAACGACAATTAGAAAACTTTAAATCTAGAATTTCTCAACAAATGATCTGTTAGAATTTGGTAAATGTCTGATGATTTGTTCATTCATTACCTGAAAATTCTCACCAAATTCATTCGTAGGGTTCTCTGATTACCAATTGTAAGAGCTTTTTCGAATATAAATTGGATTAAATCTGCTTTAATACATGTTACAAAATCATTTAATACAAATATCAGTAATGGACTGCAATTTCTTGATAATGTTTTATTTATTTATTTAAACATTATATGTATAAAGCGCTGTAAGAGGATTATTCTGCAACTGTTCCCGTTTGGGGAGTTTTGTAACAGAGGCAACATAACCTGATTACAGTTAATATCCTACACTTTCTTTACCTCAGCTGTAGCTTTCCGAATTATGTGTGTACATTCTATGTCTCTGTGCATTACTTATGAATATAAAGTAAAACATAAAAAAAACCCTCAGTAAACTCCCTGTTTCACTTTCCTTTGTGGCTATATATATATTATATATATATATATATATATATATATATATATATATATATATATATATATATATATATATATATATATATATAAATACAACACACCTCCCGTCCTTGCCTACCAATGAGAATGGAAGACAAGATTTGCCAGCTCCCCCGTCTACAAAATGACACCTCATCTGTCCTGATCATGCTGTCACATATGTACTGTCACATCTGTCATTTTTCTTGGTCCCTTTTCCAAGCTACCGGGCTTTAACTGCCCTCTCTTAACGCTGGTAGTACAAGCATCCCCTTTAGAGGTAGCCCTTTCTACGCTGGGCCTTCAAGTTACCCCATCTACTCCACATCTACTCCACGCCCCCTCCAAGTTACTCCTTCTACTCCACACTCCCTCCGATCTAGCCTTTTAGCCATCCCCTCGCCCTAATTACCTCGGTAATTCGCTAATTTCTCCCTATAATGAAGAGCCAGGGTCGCTATTGGTCATTAGGGAACAAGCCGTCCTCTACTCTACTAAATTGATATATCTCTCATAGTAAACAGCTCAGATTTACCTGAGGCAATGTATATCTTACGAACAATTATCTAAGATTTCTTGAGATGCAGAAATATCAGTAAAAATAATGAAAAAATATTATTCAAATGAATAATATTATAATTAACCCAACCGGCTTTTGCGAAACGAAAGGTGACCTTTTGGCTCGTTCTTAACCCTTATCAAATCCCAACCGAGAAATGCAAGGAAGGAAGGAATTAGGGATTAAGAGTAAACGCAAGAAGTAAATAAGGGGAGAGGAGCAAAAGAGAGAGCCAAATCAGAAACTCAAACAGATAGGGACAGAAGAAACATATGGATACATACCCAAGTCAGATCATGCTTGCTAAGAAGATTAAGGAAATTAATTATGTACTGAGAAAGGAAAGAGTCAACAACAACAAAGCCAGGACTAAGGTTCATGTTGTGTATGAGAGCCAGTTCACCAAGACGATGTCAGTGGCAAGTAGAAGGAAAGATAGCATAAGGTACTAAATGGGTGATCAAACCCTTCAAGAATCAGGCAGAGAAAAAGACCAATGAGATAATTTTACGCCAAACATGTCTCCTGAAGCTCAGGAGCTTCAAATAAGTAATCAGGAAACTGATTACTTAAATGAGCCAAAGGTGTCACAGTAGTAAAGAAATAGATTGCACTATAAAATGAGAGAGAGAGAGAGAGAGAGAGAGAGAGAGAGAGAGAGAGAGAGAGAGAGAGAGAGAGAGAGAGAGAGAGAGAGAGAGAGAGAGAGAGAGAGAGGGAGAGAGAGAGAGAGAGAGAGAGAGAGAGAGAGAGAGAGAGAGAGAGAGAGAGAGAGAGAGAGAGAGAGAGAGAGAGGGAGAGAGAGAGAGCAAGCGAGCGAGAGCACAACACTGTAAATACAGCAGCAACTCTGCACAGTACCATATTGAGATGAGATGAGATGATTTCGGGGCTTAGCGTCCCCGCGGCCCGGTCCTCGACCTGGCCTCCTTTTTGTTACACACCCCCAGGAAGCAGCCCGTAGCAGCTGTCTAACTCCCAGGTACCTATTTACTGCTAGGTGAACAGGAGAATCAGGGTGAAAGAAACTCTGCCCATTTGTTTCCCCCTCCACCGGGATCGAACCCGGAACCTCAGGATTACGAATGCCGAACGCTGTCGACTCTGCTGTCAGGCCCCCCCCCCCCCTTAAAACCATGAACACAATATGCACACAAATTAAATTTTAGGCACAGCTTCCTCATCAAACTTTCCATGATGAGTCGTGTTGGGTAGGGGAGTGTCATAGGGCAGTCGGTGTCGGCCCAAATGAAAAGCTTTACGAAATATCAGCTTTTATAGAGACTTTCCCCGTGCGATTTTCATGAAGTCTGAAATATTTTCTGTATTTCCCATTGAGATGTTCAGCAATTACAGAGTTTAGTAACAACAGACTGTGCGACACAGTGGTTGCCAGGATCAGGTTGGGTTACCGTTACCTGTGGCAGGTGGCTGCAGGTAAAGGATCTCCCAATCCAGAGCAGTCCAGTTGCAAACTCTGTGAGCAGGAAGTGTGGCATGATCTTGCACACTACATCACCAAATGCCCAGTTATCAGACCATTCAGACTCGTTGGCATGAGGCACCTGTAACTTGCAATTACTTTATTCACTCTCTCGTGTTCTTGAGGATATTCTCATATTGCAGCCAAAATTTGCCAGTGCAGGTTACTGAACGTATGATCCTGCATGACTAACCATCCTGCGAAACGGAGACTCAATACCGCTGCTACCTTATTCACTCTGGTGTTGATGATGATATCCTCATAATGCACCCAGAGTCTGCCAGTGCAGACTACTAATCACATGCCTCTGTATGACTAACCATCCTGTGTGATGGGGATTATTTAGCATCACGGAGCTAGCTTTATGACACACTGTACTCCCCTTCATATAGTCTAGGGCAGCTGCACAAATGCAGATGTACCTATCTGGGTTAATACAAAAATCGCAATAACAGACTAAGGACTGTCAGTGAGCTGACTGTAAACAGTTGACGATGCATTTAGAACCGACTGAGGGCAATGATGCCCTAATTAGCCCCCCGTGTGGGACCATTATCTAAATTTTAATTACCGTCATCTTATTACTGTCGAGAACTACTTAATTTCTCTCTGTCCGGGATGCTTAATGGACGAGTTAGTCCAAAATTCCATTTGCTGCCCACTTTCACGCTCATTTGATTTTACTTTCTAAAAACTTACGACCTCTACACTCGAATCAAAACCTGATTTTTATGAATCATGGACAAATATAGAAACTAAATCTAAATCTAAATCTAGAATATGCAGTATATATATATAATGATTATGTGCTATGCTGATATTATTACTTCCTCTTATGCCAATATTTATCTGTAATTTTGGGTAAACTAAGTCAATTACAATTGTATAAAAATTCATTAATAAATTACAAAAATTAATATGAAATTGAATTTGAATTAGTAAAGCGTTTGAGTGAAATAATATATGATTCTGGGCAAATTTACATGATGAGGCAAATACTCAGGACCTGAGAGATTGTCGACAATAACAATCAGTTAGGTTATTCTTATTGTCAGCATTATATGTGAATTATATCCTTAAATTATAAAGATATAATTCATTTAGAGACCTATGGCACAGTAGTTTACATAACCGGTATACAACATAGCGGCTCGTGTTCAATCCCCCGAAGAGTACAGAAACCGTTGGTCACGTTTCCTATCATCTAATGCTTTCCTATCATCTAATCCCCCAAGCCTCGGCGATTAATGTACTTATAGTGAGCTGCATCCTGGGGAAATCTTGTAGTTGGCCAAGGGAAGACCATTCACCTGATGCTCACATAGCAGTAAAATTGGTACCCCCAGGGTTATGAAACTGTTGTGGGTTTGCATCCTGTTGAAATCAGTAATCGACCTAAAGGGAGATCTCGATGTTCCTAAGCACAGGGTTCCTGACTATCACTCCAAATCACAAAAATTTTGCTTTCCCCTTGGTGAAGCAACTCTCTAACCTAACCTAACTCCCCTAGACTCCTCGAGCGAAGCAGCTCTCTAACCTCAAGTTAGAGCAGAGTGGTTGAAACAAACCCAATACTCTTCCACCCGTTTGACAAGCTCCATCTTGGTAATCTAATCACGTTCAAGAAAATGGAGGTTGATTCCTTTTACGTAATAGAAGAGTACGCGGCGTGGACTGACTTTACACCTTTATTGGATTGTTTCCCTCGGTAAAAACAGCGATGCTTGATGAGAGAGAAGGACCTCAAGGCGGCGGGGTTGTATAGGGGTATACAGTCATATGCACCATACTGAGAGTATACACTCATGGGATCATACAGGGATATATTCTCATGCATCATGCAAAGATATACATCCATACATCATTACCTTGCGATGATTTCGGGGCTCAACGTCCCCGCGGCCCGCCCCCCCCCCCCCAACCAGGCCTCCACTGGGATATATTAATTTCTAGTTAATATAAGCTTAATTTCATTAACTTTAGGATGGGTTATGGACTTACAGATTGTAAGTTTTAATTATGGTTAGGTCAGGTTAGTTTTAGTTCAAATTTATATATTTACGTCTTATGAAATTAAATAAATTTGTCAATATAGATATCTCAACTCATCCTCCAGCTCAAGATATAGGTCAAATACTGATATATTTAGTTTTAATAGGTCAGTATTCGAGCTAGTAGAGCAAATAACCGATTGACAGGATGAATATTCCATTCAGTTTAATAACAAACTTTTTTTCCTGAAAGGTAAATTAATGTTGTTATATATTGTAGGTTCATGCATAATTAGAACTAGATAAGGTTGGGTTAGGTTTTGTAACGTTGATTTAAGGAGTGTTTACGTTACAGGCTGAAGGTGAACGAAACACGATTTACCTAAATTTAACTGATGGCTTCGACGGGTAGGCGGTTCCATGGGTTTATAACCCTGTGGGTATAAAAGTATCTCTGTTTTCTGCTCTATATTGTGAATTATTGAGCTTGAAACCGTTGTTCCTTGTCTGTGTTACATCTGATCTTTTAAAACAGTTTTCTGGATCAAGGTCGTCCAAATTGTTCAGTATTTTAAGTTTCGATGTGATCCGCTCTATCATGTCTGGTTTGCAGTGTTTTTTTAGCCCTGTGGCCCTCAACCGTTTCTAGTATGAGAGTCAACTTGAGTAATAGCTTCGAACCATGCTAGGTGGACTATGCGTCGAATATTAAATTATATCGTTTTAAACTCAAACCAAACAAATCCCCAGGGCAGGATGAAGTGTTTGCCAGGGTGCTTAAAGAATACAAAGAGGAGCTTTGCGAGACACTGTCTGCCATATTTAATAAAACAGTAGTGTCGGGCAGAGTGCCAGAGTCATGGAAGTTTGCTAATGTTGTACCAACTTTTAAGAAAGGAGATCGATTACTTGCGTTAAACTATCGGCCAATTAGCCTAACGTCTATTGTGGGAAACTTACTTGAATCGATTATTGCAAATACAATTCGTCTTCATCTTGAAAAACATAAATTAATAAATGATTCGCAACATAGTTTTACAAATGGCGGTTCATGTTTAACAAATTTGCTAGCATTTTATTCCAGCATAGTTGAGGCAGATGATAGTGGTAAGGATTGTGATGTTGTGTACCTTGACTTTAGCAAAGCTATTGATACAGTGCCACATGAAAGACTGATTAAAAAGATAGAAGCTCATGGTATTGGGGGTGCTATATTAAGTTGGATTAGAGCATGGCTATACCAAAGGAAACAGAGAGTTAGTATAAATGGTGTTAAGTCAGAGTGGGAAAATGTTGTAAGTGGAGTACCTCAAGGCTCTGCCCTAGGACCTCTGTTGTTTATAATATATATAAATGATTTTGATTCAGGTTTGAGTAACAACATTTGCAAATATGCCTATGATACAAAAATCGGCAGGGAAATAAACACGGAAGAAGACTCACTATAACTTCAAGTCGATCTAAATAGGGTTTTGAAATGGTCAAAAGATTGGCAGATGCAGTTTAATGCTGATAAATGTAAAGTTCTGAGGCTAGGTAATGATGATAGAGTTACAAGATACGAGCTAGATGGTGTTGAGATTGCGAAGTCGGATTGCGAAAGGGATCTGGGCGTTATGATTAATAAGAATTTAAAACCAAAAGATCAATGCATGAATGTTCGTAATAAGGCAAATAAGACACTGAGATTTATTAATGGAAGCGTTAGTAACAAGACACCTGGTGTGGTTCTCCAGCTATATCTTGCTCTGGTTTGATTATGCACTTCAGTTTTGGTCGCCGTACTATAGAATGGATATAGAGGCAAAATTAAATTCACATCAGTTGCTCCATCTATCATCATTCTATTGTGCAGGAAGAACCGCAAGTCTATGGGTCATCCAATAAGGTTAGCAGACTTCTAGATGTTACCACTGCTAGGCTTAGGCTCGGCTGCAAGTACCTCTGGGAGTTTGTAACATTTGCTGAAGTAGACTTGACTTAATGTAAACTCTGTCAACAGAACTATTCTCATACTTTGCGTCATTATATAATGGAATGTGAAAAAATCGCGGAATTCAGAGATAACACCATCAATAGAGTCCAAGAAATGTGTAAGTACTTCATTTATAATGATGTACTGCCAGGAATCTTTGCGAAGTATCCAAAATTTGCTTACTGTAGGTAATGCATGCACATGACTGTAAAGCTGCCGCCCAGTTGGGTGGGTGTGGAGCACATGACTGTAAAGCTGCCGCCCAGTTGGGTGGGTGTGGAGCAAGACTAGTAACTGTGTGACTCACCATAAATGTAAAGTGCCTTGTACAGTAACTATTATGAGCCTCTTGTTGAATTACTTGTGATATAAAAATATTATCGATGTGTACGTGTATTTGAGTAAATAAGTGTATATATATGTACATGCATATATAACATTAACAACTGCGTAACTAGCTTCAAAAGATTATCACTTGTTTAGCAAAACGGACTATGAGGTTCAGTTCCAGAACCTATTATGTGCCTCTGTAATATTACACCACCGCCCAGGGGATGGGTACGGGGTGCATGATAAAGAAAGAATCAATCAATCCTTCTCACCACAACATCTCGCTTCCAGTTGCTCCATGCGCCTCTCCCCCTACCCCCACACCCCACAATCCCATCTCAGTTCACTTCCCCACTCCCAATAGTCTCACCCTCCAAGGTTTATACACACCCCTACGCTACCACCCCCCATTACCCCATAGCACCCCACACCACACCCCTTCACGACCTTCATACCCCTCCTCACACCATTCTACCATGACCTTCACGACCCCCCACAGCTCCACGACCCCCAACGTCGATCAAAAAGGACGTGAGAGTGTCTGATGGACTCCTGTTTACGTTGGCTGTGTCGACAGAGCCAAGCTCTACACACGCGCCAGAATATAAATATATATAATATTATATATATATATATATATATATATATATATATATATATATATATATATATATATATATATATATATATTATATATATATATATATATATATATATATATATATATATATATATATATATATATATATATATATATATATATATATATATATATACTGCGTCTGGAATATGCTACCACTTCCAGTTCAACGTCCCCGTATAGACCTCCTGACGACACTCCTGGGTATATATACCTTCGACGATACTCTTAGGTATACCTTTCACGCCGCTCTTGTGTACACGTACCTGACGGGGCTCTGCCACACCTCCGCGACGCACAAGAGATGATGATGATGACACACAAGGTTAATTGAATTGAGTTTGTGTCAAAGACCGTTCTGAGTGAGATAAACTGAAAAACGTGTTAGGATATATTTCTCATCAAAATTAATTAACATTAATGGAGAACTTACAGAGGATTTATGAACATTAGATAATTAGTATAATAGACAAACAGGTACAAAGGTTCAAATACCTCAAAAAGGGAGCAGAAAAGGTCAAATGCAGGTCTTTGCAACGGGAATATGTAGATATTGTCACATTAGAATTAGAGAATATTGCTATAAACATCCGATAAAATACTTAAATTTGTTTAGAAAGGGAAAATGGCATTTCGAAATAAATTGTTGGCCCTTTCAGAAGAAAATGTATCTATACTGGTTAGCATTGTAAATATATGATCACGTCTGTAGTGAAAAACAAAACATAGATATGTGTTATGCCTAACTATATCAACGAAAGGGCCACGATCTAGGCTGTCAGGATGTCCAAGGAGAAGATAATTCAACCCAGTAGACAGAAGGAATTTGGAATTGGGACTGTCATTTACCGTTCCAATTCCAAAACAGTATTGGAACGGCAATTACTGGCCACATACACTACAAGGTCACAAATATTACTCCCCCATAAAACCACTACACGCAAAATATCTAACACCACACCAACGAACATTACTAAACATAAAATAAAACATCTCACACTCACCCCAGAACGAGTTATGGCAGCAACAGACTACGCTCCCAGGAACACCGACGTAACTAATAGGTACAACGACAATGGGAGATTCAGTATAGCTGAATCACTACATATCAAACACTCATCCAATTGCAAAGAGCCAGCCTACACTTAGGTACAACCTAACATTTATAAGACCTAGACAGAACTTCGAACTTACATCACACCAACCTCCCCAGCTGATCGACGAGAATATCAAGCAAGATTACGCAGTCTCCCTGACCTCTCTTCATCCTGTATGGAATATATACTGTCGCCTCGGCCAACAGTCATTCACCTTCTCTGCCTCCGATGTTGCTGAAGAGAGCTTCATTGAAACAGCTTCTTCGTTGACTCTTTTTCCAAGAAAATTCTGTTTCTCAATTACAATTGTTAAAAGTGAATCATTATAACGTCACTATATATGATTTGTTTGGAAGAGGAAATCCTTGGAAACGCTTAAATCAGTGTCCGGCAATAAATCTTCGATTTCCCCTTGTTTAGGTCAGTGTTTGTGATGACCAAATATAGAAAATCATTCATTATTTTAACATTGCAATATCCCACGAATTTGGGTGAAAAATTTAACAGATTTATCTCTTTATTTGCTTGGGATCAACTCCAGACAATCGAGCAATTGGTCCACTGACCCAGCGTGTGGTCAAACACTGGCCACAAGCTGGGGTCAAACACTGGCCACAAGCTGGGGTCAAACACTGACCACAAGCTGGGGTCAAACACTGACCACAAGCTGGGGTCAAACACTAACAATAAGCTGGGGTCAAACACACACCACAAGCTGGGGTCAAACACTGGCCACAAGCTGGGGTCAAACACTGGCCACAAGCTGGGGTCAAACACTGGCCACAAGCTGGGGTCAAACACTGACCACAAGCTGGGGTCAAACACTAACAATAAGCTGGGGTCAAACACACACCACAAGGTGGAGTCAAACACTGGCCACAAGCTGGGGTCAAACACTGGCCACAAGCTGGGGTCAAACACTGGCCACAAGCTGGGGTCAAACACTGGCCACAAGCTGGGGTCAAACACTGGCCACAAGCTGGGGTCAAACACTGGCCACAAGCTGGGGTCAAACACTGGCCACAAGCTGGGGTCAAACACTAACAATAAGCTGGGGTCAAACACACACCACAAGCTGGGGTCAAACACTGGCCACAAGCTGGGGTCAAACACTGGCCACAAGCTGGGGTCAAACACTGGCCACAAGCTGGGGTCAAACACTGGCCACAAGCTGGGGTCAAACGTTGACCACAAGCTGGGGGTCAAACACACACACACACTACAAGCTGGGGTCAAAAACACACACCACAAGCTGGGGTCAAACACACACACACACACTACAAGCTGGGGTCAAACACACACCACAAGCTGGGGGCCAAACACACACCACAAGCTGGGGTCAAACACACACCACAAGCTGGGGGTCAAACACACACACCACAAGCTGGGGTCAAACACACACCACAAGCTGGGGGCCAAACACACACCACAAGCTGGGGTCAAACACACACCACAAGCTGGGGGTCAAACACACACCACAAGCTGGGGTCAAACACACACCACAAGCTGGGGTCAAACACACACACACACTACAAGCTGGGGTCAAACACACACCACAAGCTGGGGTCAAACACACACACACCACAAGCTGGGGTCAAACACACACACACTACAAGCTGGGGTCAAACACACACACCACAAGCTGGGGTCAAACACACACACCACAAGCTGGGGGTCAAACACTACCCACAGGCGGAAGCTTCCTGCGCTTGCTGACACATTAACAATTTCCTGTTCAGTTTCACATCAAGTTCTCAATTTCCCGTATGTGTTCATCTTTTCCGTTTCAATCTACATTCTAAAACAGCAGTTGTATACGAGAAACGATAGTAGGGATTACGATATAGTAAAGCTTACTGATGTAGACGTTGATGCTGCGCTGTGTATTCACCTAGTTGTATTCACCTAGTTGTATTCACCTAGTTGTATTCACCTAGTTGTATTCACCTAGTTGTATTCACCTAGTTGTTTTCACCTAGTTGTATTCACCTAGTTTATTCACCTAGTTGTATTCACCTAATTGTGTTTGCGGGGGTGGAGTTTTTGTTCTTTCGGCCCGCCTCTCAACTGTCAATCAACTGTTTTCTAACTATTTTTTTCCCACACCACACACACACACCAGGAAGCAGCCCGTGACAGCTGACTTACTCCTAGGTGCCTATTTACTGCTAGGTAACAGGGGCTTCCAGGGTGAAAGAAACTTTGCCCATTTGTTTCTGCCTGGTGCGGGATACGAACCCGCGCCACAGAAGTACGAGTCCTGCGCGCTATCCACCAGGCTACCAGGCCCCCTAAATGTATAGTGGGAGAGTTGCAATATTGTAAAGTTTGCAATATGATTGCAATTTGGTCAATAATATGATAAATCTTACTGATTATGTAATCTCTTATAACACAAATAACCAAGATCGGTATAAATATTAGTAATAGTCAGTACTTATAGATTCATTTTAATTTTATTTTTAAACGACCTCAATAAGAGAATTAACGACCTGTTAAGCATTAATCATACAAAAATAAGGCAACGATACACAGAGAACTTACGAGATCTTACTTGCGAGATCGGAACCTGTTACATTGATTTGTACTAAGTTTACGCGCTCCGAAGTGCTACACGAGGTCGTCTTCGTTATTATTGTTGTGGACGACCCCTTATAGAGCTAAGGTGCGGGTAGTAAACTATTCAGGTAAATACAGGACTAAGATATGATCGAGATAAGAGGTATAAAACTCGTAAGTTGGACACTTAAGTCGTTCTGTGAATCTGTAATGTCCCTCGTAACTAGAAGGAAGTGTGAGACGCTGCTAATCTTTACCATCAAGGCATTTCCTATCTTCTGGTCGGGTTAATTTTTGCAAAGTTAGCGTTGACATTTAATTTGCGCGAGAGCGCTCGGAGTAATGCCCATTTTCAATTTTATTTGTAAATGTATAACGTGATACAAAATGTGAATTACAATTTTTGCCTAAAAAATCCAAATTCAAATGAAATATTTTTCCTGATGATCAACAATATAACGATGGTTTAAAACATCAATAAAACACAATTTATAACAAAATAAAAAATAATGTATAATATTACCCGTAAAACAATTCACGATAAAACATTTTACAAAAATTTTCAAAGTAAAATTCAATAGTAATTACAAAATACGACGCGAGAACTATTACAGTTTGTTTTATGTTATTTAGTAAAAAGAGAAAGTCTTTGATGTGCGTTTACCACGTTTCAAAATTGTTCATATTTTTATATGGAGCTCTACCAACGGCAGGATAGGTTCATGGACTTCCAGAGACCGCTGCCTCCTGTTACACCCATTCATAACAGTATTTATAATACAAAATACAATTAATAATAATAATAATAATAATAATAATAATAATAATAATAATAATAATAATAATAATAATAATGAGAAAATCCACTAGGGCAGTGAGGTGGGCTCGAACCTTCGACCAAGGCAATGCCAAGCCGTATACTCAACCACTAGACCTTTAATTTGTTTCTCATTGATATAAAAATCACGTTACTGTGATTTATGTGTGAATAATAGTAATAACAGAATCAATTACAGCAATGAGTTGACTAGAACGAGCGATCAGGGTACTCCCAGCCACGCAACTTACCCTATAAGGTGGAATCGAACCTGCACCCTGGGGTACTCCTAAGCACACGCCTTCAACCACTGGATCACGATATGCTACAAAAGGAATGTAACCCGAGATTCAGCTGAATTCTCAAGGAGTCTTGAGGCTTTGACTTGATACCACATTAAGAATTCACACATTACCCACATACACTCTGGCGGGGTATGGGAGTTCCTCCTCCAAGATTCACTTCAAATACGCTAAAAAAAATCACATTAAGCTGATGTATCAATTAGAAAATCAGTTAGAGCCATGAGCAGGATTCGAACCCTGGGTACTCCAAGGTATACGTACCCCTTATACCATTGCACTTTAAACTGTTCTTAGCATATCATAATTTTTTTTAATTTAAATCAAATAGAATTATCAAAATAACCTTCGTTAAAGGCTTTCAGTTTCAGAGGAACCAGGATATATATATATATATATATATATATATATATATATATATATATATATATATATATATATATATATATATATCCCGCCTTTGGATATATACAATGAGAGTTCACTTTATATGTGTGAACAATGTTCAGAACTAAAGAATACTTATTGCCTGGTTAGTAAACTATTGCGATGACCATAATTAACCTCTAGAGGTTAACGATAGGCCTTAACTCCTAACGCCAGGTAACTAGGGACTCATCGAGAGAGAGAGAGAGAGAGAGAGAGAGAGAGAGAGAGAGAGAGAGAGAGAGAGAGAGAGAGAGAGAGAGAGAGAGAGAGAGAGAGAGAGAGAGAGAGAGGGGGGGATATGGTCAGAGTGAAACCTCGAGAGAGGGACCTGGCCAGATAAAGACCTGACCAGAGAGGGACCAAGAGATAAGGAGTGATTTGAGAAACATCACAACAAGGGAATCACAATACAACATAAGAGGGTCGAGGGGTGATGAACCATCAGATTTTCACATTCACTTTCACATTAGAAAATCTTAAAATCACAAACATATTTCTCTATAAAATCTTGTCACCTGAATGTCAATCAGGAAATATGTCATTTTTTGGTCTGAATTTAAAATATTCCGACACAAGAATAAACTAGGTCGTATTTTTCTTTCAAATGGAAATAATAGCGCAATTATTAATCCTTTGAGAATTCAAATTACAATTTCCAGTGAAAACATTCGTTTTGCTGAAGTGTTTACTTAAAATACACTCTCGTGAAATTCATTTTATAAGATTAAATTGTTCATCATGTATACAATTATAAATGTCAGTTTAATGTATTCTTAGCTACAATGTAGAGTTGAATAGCAGTAAATATGTGACGAAAATTGGAGCTAAGACTGTATGGTATGCTATTTCAGGATAATTAGTACACCGTCAAGGTGTACTAATTATAGCATGTAAGCTCTTATGGCATGTAATGTCATATTATGCTGTAATTGGTACCCTTACGACATGCTGTAACTGGGTACTGCATATATCATTATAGCATGTTGTTCCTTGACCAACATTTTGTCGGTTCCGAGAATCAATGTCCCCGTGGCCCGGTCTCTGACCAGGCCTTTCGACTGGTGGTTTGGTCATCCAGACTTTTAGGCGCCGCTGCTCGCTGTCTGATGAACGAATCACAGTCCGGTTGATCAGGTATCATTTGGAGGTGTTTATCAAGTTCTCTTTTGAACACCGTGATTATGC
The DNA here is from genome assembly GCF_040958095.1 of Procambarus clarkii. Classification (NCBI taxonomy): domain Eukaryota; kingdom Metazoa; phylum Arthropoda; class Malacostraca; order Decapoda; family Cambaridae; genus Procambarus; species Procambarus clarkii. Next base: position 34,275,524 of record NC_091167.1, read on the forward strand.
CTTCTGTGTTTAGAGGGTATTTAATGTTGATAGATTTTCATCTTAGTGTGCCTATTGCACCTCCTCTTTTCATCGGGACCATTTTGCACTTCCTGCCATGCCTCCTGGTCTCGTAAGGAACTATTTCCATGTGCAGATTTAGAACCTTTATTATGTACCGCGTAAATTATTACGAATCTCTCTCGCCTGCGCTCTAGAGATGTTAGTGAATGTTTCATCGTGACTCATTCAGATGTATGATAAAATCTACAGATGTTTACAGACATCATAAGTAGTTTTAGTTAAACTAGAATACTGCCCAAAGGGCTCTGCACAGTGTTGGATATCACAACTACTCAAGGAGCTGTGCAGAACGAAGGAACTCAACTTCCCGCGGCACAGTACACAGAACAGGTAACTAGGGTACTGTGCAGGACGAAGGGACTCATAACTACAGTACCCGGAGTACTGTGCAGAGAACAACTGCCTGGAGTACTGAGCTGGACCTCAAGGCACAAAACTACACACCTCAAGGATGATGGAAGGTACGTCAGAATCCAGTTGAGAACCATCTATTCCTGATATTAAAATATAAATGAATATTCCTAAATTAAATTAATATATACAACCTTATCATTTCATCCTAAATGATATTATATATTCCTGTAGTGATGTATGGTGGAAATGGTTTATGTGTACCTCTCACAATACAATAATACAATACAATACCTCTCACAATACAATAATACAATACAATACCTCTCACAATACAATACAATACCTTTCACAATACAATACCTTTCACAATACAATAATACAATACAATACCTCTCACAATACAATACAATACAATACCTCTCACAACACAATATAATACAATACCTTTCACAATACAATACAGGATACAATAATATCACAAACGAGCGACTTTAAGTAAAAAAAAAGGTCTAAGATTTGTATATTATGGAATGTGTCGGATAAAGACATTTTTAATTAAAGAAAAATAAAAAATGAAAAAACTGTGACTGCATGAACATAGCTTTAAAAGTAGAAAAACATAGAAAAGTGGGGCTTTAGAGCTGACGCTCGACCCTCGTCAGCTCTAAAGCTGACCTCGTCAGCTCTAAAGCTGACCTCGTCAGCTCTAAAGCTGACCTCGTCAGCTCTAAAGCTGACCTCGTCAGCTCTAAAGCTGACGAGGTATCTCTCCAAAGAACCTCAGGTGAACATTCGTAATTTTCTGTGCACACTATAACTATCTCGGTTAACTCTATATGCAGTGCCATTTATTGACTATTTACCTGCACTTTGAAATAATTTACTTAATATAAATAACATATAGGTATCTCCCCCAGAATGGAACATACATGATCAAATCTAAACCATCCTGACCATTGGATTCACCGGAGGATCTGTAAAATTGCAGTGAAAATTTGGAATGCATTTGCGTGAACAGGAATCATCGATGCAACAAAAATATCTGAAAGTGATTAAATTTCCATAATGCATTAGTGGCAGTTAAAAGCTTTGGTCTGAATAATACGCCGCGGAGAGAATAACTCAGAGAGATCTAGAGATCCATTCACGGCATGGTGAGAGGTATGGTTTGATGAATAACCATGTTGAGAGAGAGAGAGAGAGAGAGAGAGAGAGAGAGAGAGAGAGAGAGAGAGAGAGAGAGAGAGAGAGAGAGATAGAGAGAGATAGAGAGAGAGAGAGAGAGAGAGAGAGAGAGAGAGAGAGAGAGAGAGAGAGAGAGAGAGAGAGAGAGAGAGAGAGAGAGAGAGAGAGAGAGAGAGAGAGATAGAGAGAGATAGATAGAGAGAGAGAGAGAGAGAGAGAGAGAGAGAGAGAGAGAGAGAGAGAGAGAGAGAGAGAGAGAGAGAGAGAGAGAGAGAGAGAGAGAGAAAGATTCTCTTTCGGTATAGTCCATCCCATTAACCATCTGTATCTCTCCCTCATCCGTCGCACCTATCAACTTTCCTCTTTCTTCCTTCCATCCTTGCCTCCCACCATTCACCTCTCCACTAAGTATCAATCCCACTCACCGTTCCCTCTTCAAAACTGCTCTCTAATTGGTGGAGCTCCTGCCTGGCCTCCCCCACACTGCCGCGGGTTTACCCATAGTCATGACCTGCTGTCGTTCTTCAACGTCAGCAGGCAACCTACTTCCTGCTGACTTCTTTGCGTCCTACTTCTGTAGTCAGTGACCCATTAATTATGTTGAACACCTGGTGCTTTACACCTGATTTTTGAAATAGTGAATGTGCACTCACCAAGTTGTGCTTGCGGGGGTTAAGCTTTGGCTCTTTGGTCCCGCCTCTCAACCGTCACTCAACTGATGTATAGATTCCTGAGCCTACTGGGCTCTACCATATCTACATTTGAAACTGTGTATGGAATCAGCCTCCACCACATCACTCCCTAGTGCATTCCATTTACTAACTACTCTGACACTGAAAAAGTTCTTTCTAATGTCTCTGTGGCTCATTTGGGTACTCAGCTTCCACCTGTGTCCCCTTGTTCGTGTTCCACCCTTGTTCGTGGATTCGTAGTCCTGAGGTTCCGGGTTCGATCCCCGGTGGAGGCGGAGACAATGGGCAAAATGTTTCTTTCACCCTAATGCTCCTGTTACCTAGCAGTAAATAGGTACCTTGGAGTTAGGCAGCTGCTACGGGCTGCTTCCTAGGGTGTAACAAAAAGGAGGCCTGGTCGAGAACCGGGCCGCGGGGACGCTAAGCCCCGAAATCATCTAAAGATAACCTCAAGATAACCCCGTCAATTCCCCTGAGAATTTTTTAGGTGGTTATCATGTCTCTCCTTACTCTTCTGTTTTCTAGGGACGTGTGTGTTTGTAAACTGAAAATTCGAAGGCAGTTCTTCAGAATGTTACTTATTTGTAATGATGAGGTGATTTCCTCTTCAAGCGATTAGTAAACGACCAATTCCATTGCGTCTGACTTTTCCTGATGAAACAAAAAGTCCATGTTCTAGAATAATTCCTGTAAACAAGCGTTGATTAGCACAAACGGCAGAGCTTCTCCTACCAGAGAAGTACCAGAGAAGGTCGTACCAGAGAAGGTCTCCTACCAGAGAAGGTCGTACTTAAAATTTTGTGAGCGGTCGTACTTAAATTGGTGAATATGACCACTTGCCTTAGTATCCACATGGCAGGACTGTTGGTGAAAATAATGAAATATATTATTACTAATTCATGTTATTCCTCCAGGCATCAGTTGGCTTATTGCTGATTTCCATTGACGTCTAGTAAACGTGTCATTAACAGTGTCTTACAGATCACTGTCACAGGGGCAGTAACTTCCTGTGACATAACAGAACTCTCGACTTTTAATCACTCTATTGCATCACAAAAAGTTATTACAGTCGACCAGGTCTTTTTAACATGTTGTTGTTGTTAAAGATTCGCTACCTGGAACAAAGTTCCAAGTAGCACGGGCTATAGTGAGCCCGTACTTTTTAACAGTGGGTCCACCTACTTCATTAGAGATCACCGCTACCCAAACTTTGAGTCGGTTCTGCTTATGTGGACTTAAATACGTGAGGACTCAAATGACTGCAGATTATTATTATTAGTAGTAACATCTATATTGACAAAAAATTAATTACAATTTTTTTCTAATCTGAGGAATTCAATTAGGTCTTATTTGAGTGAGGATAATGCTGGTAATGACTACAGAGTGCCGAGGTTGAGTACCTTCACTCTGTAACAGGAGTAATATGCTCTGGCCCAATCACCTGGGGTCCTCGATGATACATGACATTATAAATCTCCTTCCATTGACTACACTCGGTCACTTGACCAGTAAATGATTAACTATTACACAATGACTTGATATAAACAACTTGTCAAAATGAACTGAAATACAAATAATAAAATACAGAACAAGTGGGGGGGGGGGAGTTTCTCTCATTTTAGGATCTACGTCGTTGGGCGGAGGGAGACTAGGAGTTAGGCGGCTCCGTTTCTTGACATTTCCTTGATGAAAACGATTTAATTATACCTTAGACTACAAAATGCTACTACTACTACTACTACTACTACTACTACTACTAATAATAATAATAATAATAATAATAATAATAATAATAATAACGATAAATCTGATTTACTTAAATTTAATTAACCCAAATACTCTACATTAGTTTAGGTTTGATGAGGGATATTCCCATAATTTCGACCTGGAGAGATGAACGATGAGGATGACTGGCTAAGGATGTTAGACCCGCTTGGCGAGAGTGCAATCATCGAACTTTAAATTACTGCCAAACACATTCAAACTGGATCTCTGCAATTCTGATGAAGTCTGGTTGGTTTCCCCTGATCACATTGACTACCTTCTGATAAAAGATCGAGCCTTCATATGACTATTAAACACGAGATTACTAAAGGAACAGCCTGTAGAAGCGAACTCCATTCATAATCTTCAAAATAGATACGATAGGGAAATAGGCCAGGAGTCATTGTTTTAAGTCATCACCATCGTTACCCACATACTCATCATTACCTCAGTCATTAGCGTGATCGCCCACCACCATAATTGGAGAGTGTTGTACATGCTGCTATGGCGGTGTGTCCACGCACAAGATGAGTGGCGCTGCCCAATAAACTCGCCCCTCGGGGCAAAATTTAAATTAAAAAAAAAATCACCATAAAGTATCATGACTCCCCACCCACCCCCCCGGACTCGTCATCACCATAACCACCACGGTCATTATCATCATCATCACCATATTCACCATCATCTAAGATGGTATTATCATCACACAGTGCTCGTTCTTCCAACTCCACGCTATTTTTTCTTACCCTTCTTCTCAGTTTTATTTACACCTTCTTCTTGTTGTTTCCTGTGTGTGTGTTCCACGAACACTCGTCTACTACCTCCTCCGAGGCTCTTGTGGTATTTCAGTGAAGATAAACTAATCATTACAGAGCATCATTCACACTCCTGTATGGGGTGAACTAAATTTTCTTCCTATATCAACAAGAAAGAAAATGAAAAAAGGGGGATGTAACAAGATAGGTAAAAATAAAAATAAAAAATAAGGTTAAAGAGAAATCAAGAAGAGGAGGAGGAAGAAGAATTGCTTTTAACAGCAGGAGAGGGAGAGGAGTCGAAATACCTAATGTATTCTAAGTCATATATATCAGACAATTAATCAGTCAGCCAATCAGATGAGAATGAATAATAATAACACGCGAAGCAACAACAAAAAAATAATGACATCATACGCAAAAGCAGAAACAATGACGCAACAAATAATTACAAAGAAGTCAGATCAAGAAATCACCAATATTCTTTTTGGATTCCAAAGTAATGGTTTGTTTACAACTTTCCTTTCATTAAAACGCTTTGAAAAATGCGAGAGAGGAAAATATTGCAAACACGGGAAGTTACAGAGCATCAGAGTAACTTATCAAGGAGACAGAAAAAATCCTTTTGAAGTTCAGAATACATTTCCCAATACAGAAGAGACCGGATTTTAAAGTCTGAGATAGTCACTCCATTTCCATAATCCCGAGAGAAGAGAGAGAGAGAGAAGTGAGAGAGAGAGAGAGAGAGAGAGAAGTGAGAGAGAGAGAGAGAGAGAGAGAGAGAGAGAGAGAGAGAGAGAGAGAGAGAGAGAGAGAGAGAGAGAGAGAGAGAGAGAGACAGACAGACAGACAGACAGACAGACAGACAGACAGACAGACAGACAGTCTGCAACATACGTTTTCTTCAAGTTTAATGCATGAAGGGCTTTGAAAATCAACTTGGTTGAGATTAAGTGAAAATCAGAAAAGAACAGAAGAGTTGGGAATGATCCAAGTCGTAGTTAAGAAAAAAATTAGAACCGAAGAAGTTGGCTTTGTTGGAGGAAGAGGCAGCTGAGGAGACACCGGAGTGAAACACAGGGAAAAGACAAGACTTACAACGTTAAAAGAAATACTTTTTAACAAGAGACCAGAGGGAGCTCTTGAGAGATGAAGATAACAGCTCACAGCACATATTTTTTTTTGGTAAGGAAGTTATTCATAGTGGTACGTAGAACAGACTATTATATGTCACGATGATAAACATTTACATTGCTTAGCACCTTGGCTAACATCTGCATTGCTTGCCACTTGGCTAACACCTGCAAGGTATAGGTACAGCAACAAGTCCCTCAGAGTCCAATAAACCTAACACCTCTCAGGTCCAAATGTAATTTGAATACAAAAATCCGTCAAATAATTCATTCATTTTGAAAAAATATTACGATATTTATTTAAAAGATATTTTTTTTGTAGAACTGTATAGCTAGAACCAAAATTGGGAGTATATAAAATTGCAGGATCAACCCTTCATCAAATAACCAACCCTCCAGCTGGTCCTTTTGAATGGGTCTTAATATCTTTACTTAATTACTCTACATTTGGTATGAATTCACCAATATTCAGATGGGTTCACAGTTTATGATTTTCAGATTTTGAATTCAATTTAGTTGAAATCTGATCCCGTCTGTAAAAGTTAAGGACGAGAAGCAGATATTAAGTGAAAGAACAGAGATAGATGGGATAGACTGATTGATAGAGACTGATTGATAGACACAGAAGACAGACTGAGGAATAGAGAAAGTGAAGGAAGAACAGACTGAGGGACGGGGAAACTGAAGGATAGATATATTGTGTGTTGGACAAATTCAGGGACGGACAGCAGAGGAACAGACAGAATGAAGGAAAAGTCTGAAAGTTCGGACAGAGTGAGGGATGGACTGGTTGAAGGATATACAAACTGTTGGACGGACAGACTGAGGAAAAAAAAACAGTTTAAGGAACTGACAGACTGAGGGATAAATAGTGGAGCCGCCTTACCACACCTCCTCCACTCCTCCGGGGTCTTTGGTATACGAAACTTATTATTATTATTAACATCTTTATTGACAAAATTAATTACAATTTTGCCTAATCTGAGGATTTTGATTAAGTCTTAAGTGATGATAATGCTGGTATTCACTGTCACGCAGGACAGAGGGTCATACATAAGACAATAGGTCTAAACTGTGGGCGGAAGTACATATATATATCATGGTTACAATCAATGTTTTAATGTATGGATATGTGAAAACACCTTTCTATTGTGCATTGAAACTGTAACGAGCGTCGTAGCCGGGATAGGAACAGCCCCTTAACCAGGATAGAGGGATGGGGGAAAGTCCCTATAACCGACAAAGTAGTTACAAGGGAAAGACAAACCCCTCTGCCTCTAGCAGCAAAATTACAGAGATGAAGAGCCTCTATTATAACCTATTACAAGAGTCTTTGTTAAAGACTTTCTGTTAACTGGGTTTCGTCCAAGGCGAGACTATGAGACTAGTTTAAAAAAAAATTCTAGTAATATGTATTTCCATTACAGCACCTGATTCTCTAGAAGTGTGAAGACTATTCAACTGATAAAAAAAGGAAAGTACCAAAAGTGCAATTGTTACACTTCAATGAGTTATTAAACACACGCCTGACAGCTGAGTGGACAGCGCTTCGTATTCGTAGTCCTGAGGTTCCGGGTTCGATCCCCGGTGGAGGCGGACACAAATGGGCAAAAAGTTTATTTCACCCTGATGCCCCTGTTACCTAGCAGTAAATAGGTACCTGGGAGTTAGACAGCTGCTACGGGCTGCTTCCAGGGGGTGTGTAACAAAAAGGAGGCCTGGTCGAGGACCGGGCCGCGGGGACGCTAAGCCCCGAAATCATCTCAAGATAACCTCAAAATAACCACATATAACGGTGTAATCAATTAATAATTTTTTCTTTGAGAGTTCAGTAAGCACAACAGGCAGTTACACAACAAATTAATAATTCGCTTATCAAAGTTGCTAGTTAATAACCAGCTCATAATATATGATTATTAATAGCGAACTAATAAGTATATATATATATATATATATATATATATATATATATATATATATATATATATATATATATATATATATATATATATATATTGATCGCATCATCTGAATATAAAGCAAGTTAAACAAATAAAGGTAATATAACAAGGGTTCCAAGAGTTACCAATATAAAACTCGTTGCAAATCATGAATGCATTGGCTAAATTTAAACTAAACATCATTCAGTTACAAATAAAAATGAAGTTCTGGAAAAAAAATATCGTCAGTCCCAGAATCCATTAGGAGCGAGGAAAATTCTGGCGTGTACCATACGACGCTACAAAACCTGCTTTGTGATAAATTGACAACCCTCGGATGGGTTCACAAAGAGGGATGGGGAGGGAGAGAGAGAGAGAGAGGGAGAGAGAGAGAGAGAGAGAGAGAGAGAGAGAGAGAGAGAGAGAGAGAGAGAGAGAGAGAGAGAGAGAGAGAGAGAGAGAGAGAGAGAGAGAGAGAGAATAAAGGCTATTCTTACTGATGCATATAACAGGCTCATGATATAAATGGACCTCTAGGAGTAGGTTTCAACTTAGTTTCACTTGGTTCCTTATATGATAGTTCCCTATGTATTAGTTTCAAAGTATATTCTCATGAAATAAATGAGTTTATAGGTGTAGGCTTCAGATGAGCTCTGGTATGATAGCAGCTCTTGCTTGCAGTTTCACTAGGTACGTCATTAGAGATCCTTCACGAATCCTAGTCTAGTTAAAAAGAGAGAGAGAGAGAGAGAGAGAGAGAGAGAGAGAGAGAGAGAGAGAGAGAGAGAGAGAGAGAGAGAGAGAGAGAGAGAGAGAGAGAGAGAGAAGCAAAATAGATTTAACTAAGCAGTCAGATCTACTGAATGATCAGTTCGAGGTGCCCCTCAACAACCAACAGAAGGACCGTCCGTTGGAGCCAAGAGCTTGCTACACTGAGCGTCAAGCAGTACTAGGGAGGAGACGTCGACGCACCCGCCCACTGCACCAGCAAGATGAGACCCACATCTACTGACCAACGACGTCACTTCCACACACACAACGTGAAGCTGAGAGAGAGAAACTAAGTCATAGTTTCTCTGACACTCCGGCGAGATCACTGGCGCCAAATAAATACAATAAGATAAAGAGCAAATAAATATATGAACTATAATTCATTATAATTAAGGAATATATATATTACATAATAATAATACCATTAAATTAATTTAAAAGTAAATATTCAGTATGATTACAAGTTCATAAAATTAAGTCTGTGAGAGGCAACATGGACACGGAGGAACGTTCAGCTCACTAACAAAGCAGCATCACTCCTGAACACGAGAGGGAGAAGATAGCAGGCAAAGCGTCCTCGACAATTTCCGAGGCATTTGTGACTAAGTTCTCCCAGTATAGGACACTACCAGCAAATATCTCTCACTTAAGGGAACACCCCCCGCCCCTCGCAGATGTCACAGCAAGGAACAGGCTCCCAGGTGAGTAGGAACCTATGCATTTTATATCCGTGACAAATATTCAAGCGAGTGAGTACAATTTCACACTATCAAGGCCTCGGGGGGAATTGGGACAGAAGTGAAACACATGTGTTATCTTTTTTTATCTTGTTGGGGGCCAAAAGCAGGCTAGCAGCTTGGCTGTCAAGAGGAAGGCAGCTGTCCCAATACACCATTACAGGTCTCTAGAGTGATAGACTGACGGGAACACCTTGACGATTTGAGTTTGGAACATCTTGGAACACCAAGATGGTTTGGGCCTTTTTGGCTAAACACATTGACATATTCTGGACATTAGAATGAAGCTATTTGAGAGCCATTCCTCAATTGAAATCAAACTCTCTAAAATATCTTTAAATCAAATATTACACTGAATAAAAAACATTTAGAGATTAAAGTACACTTATGGGATGACTGAAAATGGTAAAAATAATCATATGCCGTGTAATAATCTCTTCCAGAGCAAGCAAGCCAGCAGTGAGAATGGACGCTGTGTAAGGGGAGACTGTCACAGCTGCTAAAACAAGGAAAGGCGGCTCCAAATCCGACGCCAGAATAAAGAGGAACTGCGAACCTTATGTAGACACGAGTGTTCCAAAAATAAAAGGCGCCAAATATGACTGTTGGGTACACTCCAGTCAGGAGTGTACCTCTGGGTGTATACCACTCAGAAGTGTACTTCTGAGTACAGTCCCTCCTGTACCACTCTCTCCTGAAGTGTACCACTCCCTCCCCGTGCTTCCTCACTAAAAAAAAAATATATATATATACTCTGCTGATGGAAACACGGAGGCCGGACACAAAAAGTGTTATGAGTTATATTTATGGGTAAAATGATGCAAAGCCGTATAGCACCTGCCTGCAGTGTTTCATGTGTGTGGATGTCACCAGCGGGTAGTTTATGGTGCCAATATTACGCCAGGAGCACCAGTCTCTTGCAGGTACTGGTGCCTGTACCACCACTCTCATGCAGTGGACGGTACACCAACACCAGCCAATGGACGGAGATATACACATATAATTCCTGCTTTATGTCTTCGTGTTATGTATTCTGATGTGAATATTCACCTAAATCACGTCAATATCTGGCATTATATTTGTTTATTTTTGTATTAATATGAATTTAAAAGTTACACATACACACGCTACAATGGCAGTACACTACCAGTTCCGTCGTGAGTACTCTAACACACACACACACACACCCTGTTCTCTTACACACACAAACACACACATTCTACCAAACGCACCCACTCAGCCTCCCTCACATACACCCTGTAGCCTCACACACACACACACACACACACACACACACACACACACACACACACACACACACACACACACACACACACACACACAGAATAGAAGATGAAGTACTTCATGAAACGGACAGAGAGTAAGATCTAGTAGTTGATATCACCCCAAACCTGTCTCCTGAAGCCCACATAAAAAGAATTACGTCTGCGACGTGCGCGAAGCTGGCTAACACCAGAACAGCCTTCAGGAACCTGTGTAAGGAATCATTCAGAATCTTGTATACCACATATGTAAGACCAATCCTGGAGTATGCTGCCCCAGCATGGAGCCCGTACCTTGTCAAGCACAAGTCGAAGCTGGAAAAAGTTCGGAGGTCTGCCACTAGGCTAGTCCCAGAACTAAGAGGCAAGAGTTAAGAGAAAAGGCTGCGGGAAATGCACCTCGCGACACTGGAAGACAGAACAGTAAGGGGGAGACATGATCACTACTTACAAAATCCACAAGGAAATTGACAGGGGTAGATAAGGATAAACTTTCTAACACTGTTGGTATGTGAACAAGGGGACACAGGTGGAAAATGAGCCACAGGGACGTTAGAAGGAACTTATTCAGTGTCAGAATAGTTAACAGGTGGAATGCATTAGACAGTGATATGGTGGAGGCTGACTCCCTACACAGTTTCATATGTAGATATGATAAAGCCCAGTAGGCTCAGGAATCTGTACACCTGTTGATTGACAGTTGAGAGGCGGGACCAAAGAGCCAGAGCTCAACCCCCGCAAGCACAATTAGGTGAGTACACACACACACACACACACACACACACACACACACACACACACACACACACACACACACACACACACACACACACACACACACACACACATACACACACACATACACACACACAGACACACACACAGACACACACACACAGACACACACACACACACACACACATCGTGAGAAAAAACCTGGTAACACATCTGGAGAGAAGGGACTTCGTGACAAATCGCCAACATGGGTTCAGGGAGGGTAAATCTTGCCTTACAGGCTTGATAGAATTCTACGATCAGGTGACAAAGATTAAGCAAGAAAGAGAGGGCTGGGCGGACTGCATTTTCTTGGATTGTCGGAAAGCCTTTGACACAGTACCGCATAAGAGGCTGGTACATAAGCTGGAGAGACAGGCAGGTGTAGCTGGTAAGGTGCTCCAGTGGATAAGGGAGTATCTAAGCAATAGGAAGCAGAGAGTTACAGCGAGGGGTGAGACCTCCGATTGGCGTGAAGTCACCAGTGGAGTCCCACAGGGCTCTGTACTCGGTCCTATCTTGTTTCTAATATATGTAAATGATCTCCCAGAGGGTATCGATTCATTTTTCTCAATGTTTGCGGACGATGCTAAAATTATGAGAAGGATTAAAACAGAAGAGGACTGTTTGAGGCTTCAAGAAGACCTAGACAAGCTGAAGGAATGGTCGAACAAATGGTTGTTAGAGTTTAACCCAACCAAATGTAATGTAATGAAGATAGGTGTAGGGAGCAGGAGGCCAGATACGAGGTATCATCTGGGAGAGGAAATTCTTCAGGAGTCAGAGAAGGAAAAAGACTTGGGGGTTGATATCACGCCAGACTTGTCTCCTGCAGCACATATCAAGCGGATAACATCAGCGGCATATGCCAGGCTGGCCAACATACGAACGGCATTCAGAAACTTGTGTAAAGAATCATTCAGAACTTTGTATACCACATATGTCAGGCCAATCCTGGAGTATGCAGCCCCAGCATGGAGTCCATATCTAGTCAAGGATAAGACTAAACTGGAAAAGGTTAAAAGGTTTGCCACCAGACTAGTACCCGAGCTGAGAGGTATGAGCTACGAGGAGAGACTACGGGAATTAAACCTCACTTCGCTGGAAGACAGAAGAGTTAGGGGGGACATGATCACCACATTCAAGATTCTGAAGGGAATTGATAGGGTAGATAAAGACAGTCTATTTAACACAAGGGGAACACGCACAAGGGGACACAAGTGGAAACTGAGTGCCCAAATGAGCCACAGAGATATTAGAAAGAACTTTTTTAGTGTTAGAGAGGTTGACAAATGGAATGCATAAGGAAGTGATGTGGTGGAGGCTGACTCCATACACAGCTTCAAGTGTAGATATGATAGAGCCCGATAGGCTCAGGAATCTGTACACCTGTTGATTGACGGTTGACAGGCGGGACCAAAGAGCCAGAGCTCAACCCCCGCAAACACAACTAGGTGAGTACAACTAGGTGAGTACACACACACACACACACACACACACACACACACACACACACACACACACACACACACACACACGCACACACACACACACACACACACACACACACACACGCACACACACACAGCCTGAAGCATCATTGTTACCCAGAATGAACACTGACATCTGGCGTTGGGGATCACTTTAGACTCTTAAAACCGTCTGGCATGCAGCCCAGATCTCCCCTCCTTCCACCTCCCTCCCACAACATGCTGTGTAGCGAAGTAATTTAATCATGCAACCACACCCTCTCTTCCTACCTTCGTGAGGATTACCTTACCTTGTGCACCCTATAGCTATCTTCCCTCCCACTCACTCCCACTCACCCACTAACCCTTCCTTACCCACACCCACCCCTCCCTGTTTACCCTTCTTTCCCCACTATAATATATCCTTCCTGGGCTCTTTAATCCTGGCCCCGACCTGAGCACGCATAATAGAGCCATTATTCACTTGCCTGGAATATCGCGATAGTGTTCTATATTGCTCTTATTATTAATATAGAGCAAACTGGTGTCCGTATCGCCCTGGTAGCGGCCGCGGACGTCGGCTTAACGATATAAAGTACCTGTTCCAGACTGGTTAGTGAGACAATACCAAGCCTTGTTAGTGGGAGTGCACAAGGCCTTGTTAGTGAAAGTACACCAAGTGAAAGTACACCCGCCAAACACACACCAAAACTACGATGTTGGTTCAACGTTCGAACAAGTTTTAACACCTCCAAACCAGTTATAACAACCCATATAGCAAGTTGTAACAACGTTCTAATACGTCATAAACACGTTAAGCCAAGACGTAACAAGTTTATTACAAGTTGTAACAAGCGGAAAATAGAGACAGTTTCGGTTTGTGTTTCCAGGGCAATTGTTAGTGGCACTACACCAGGCATTGTTAGTGAAAGTAGAACAGGTTTAGGTTAGTGCAACTACACCAAGACTTGTTAGGGGGGGAAACTACACCAGTTCTTGTTAGTAAAACTGCACCAGTTCTTGTTAGGGTAAGTCAGTCGACATATAAACTGTATCCAGCGATCACATGTCGCTTGGCGCAGGCGGGTGAGGAGGGTGTATTGAAGGAAGTTGGACAATTAACTCTCCAGAGTTAATTTCATGATTTGGCCAAACTGTAGACTAACTTTTGGAGAGCTCTTTATAACACTTTGGCCTGCTGGTGCAGCACTGAGCCCTGTGCAACACTTGCCAGCTCTGTGCAGCACTATAGCCAGCTCTGTGCAACAGTTGGCGGCTCTGTGCAACACTTGTCGGATCTGTGCAACACTTGTCAGATCTGTGCAACACTTGTCGGTTCTGTGCAACACTTGCCAACTCTGTCCAACACTTGCCAGCTCTGTGGAACACTATGACCAGCTCTGTGCAACACTGTGACCAGCTCTGTGCAACACTATGGCCACATCTGTGCAACACCGTTGGTAGCCGTATACAGAGTTGACGCACACTGGTCAGCTCTGTACAACACCACTGGCAACTTAGTGCAACAAAGTAACCAGCTGTGGGCATAACTGTGGCGCCAGGTTTGCACAATATTATGCGCAATTCTGGGCAATATTATTGTCAGTTCTCTGCAACACTGTCGCCAGCTTTGCTCAATACTGTAACCAATGTTGTGCAATAGTCCGGGTCAGTTCTATGTAAAACTGTGGGCTAGTTTCATGTATCTCCGTGAGCAGCTTTGTTCTCAACTTTGGCCGGCTCTATGGAGCTCTGCTGCCAGCAAGCTCTTTGGAAATCAAAGCTAAAGCTCTGTGCCAAGTTGTATGAGAACCGGTCCTAATTACCGAGGCGTTTCAGTTACGGATATCTATTTGTTCCAGATGCATATTAATCTATCATTCTGCAGATATTCAAGGAAGATTTAAGCGGACTCTCCGAATGGCCGAAAAATGGCTTTTGCTTCGTCAGCCTGCGAGTAGCGGCCTTAAACAGCATGGTTGACCAGACCACCAATCAGGAGGCCTGGTCAGAGACCGGGTCGGTGGGGTATATTGATCCTCGGAACCACCTCAAATTAACTCATGGTCACTTCAAGACATCAATGAAAACATAATGTCCCTTTGTATGCTCTGTATGTCCCTTTGAGACTGATAGGGAACCAAAGGCCATTGTATTCAGTTTATCTTGAAGACATTTTGATTCCCCATTAAGCGTACAATTCGGGATCATCTGACCCCCATCAACCCATTTTCAACCCACATCGCGGCTCCTCTTCTTCCCGGAACGCACCCGGTTAGCCCAGCTATATACTGAGTACGCCTTGTCGAATAACAACGATCGTACTGCTGAGTAGTGCTCCATAACACCGCTCATGGCTTCTTTATGCCTTATTGCGTACGCGTAGCGCTCCCTCGCCCAACTCCACGTTGACAGCTTACTCCGTAATCTCAGTATCCCCCCCATGTGTAAATACTTTAACCGTCGCATCTTCGAGGTGCAGGAGTTAGGGTAATCTTCCCACGTCTTGAAATGATCACAGACTACTGCGGCCGGAGGAGAAGACCGCTGCGTCAGCTATACTTGCCTTCAGGTTCATGATGGGCTGCATCTCACAATCCGTGTTTGGGCTGGAGAGGCGTATAAAGCCCAACTGGACACAGACGTGAGAAGGATCTGGGGTGATCTGGTAATAACGAGGAGGGAAGGAGAGAGGAAGAGAGAAGGCGTTGGAAAAGGAGATGTAGAGAGGAATAATGTGAGGAAGTGGAGAGAAAGGGAACAGAGGGTAGAGGAAAACAAATATCAGGAAAAGATAAAGTGAAGGAAATGACAGGGCAGGGATGAATGGAAAGTCAAAGCAACGAGTATTAAGATGGGAAAGATGGAGAGTAGGAATGACACTGAAAGAGAGGAAAGGTGAGGAGGAATGAATGAAGGTTTGGAAGAAGTGTAGAAGAAAGTGGAAAAGGAAAGTAAATGAAAAGAGAGGAGGGGGGTTAAAACAGTAAATAACATGAAATGAAAGAAAAAAGACAGAAGCACATGTCAGCAGAAGAATAGAGAGACGAAGAAATAAAGAAAGGAAGGGTAAGAAAAAGAGAGAACACTAAAAAAGCAATAACAAAACAGAAAAACAACTACAAACCAAGATAAAGAAAAAGGTTGCAATGCAGCATATCAAGCCCCTTCCCCTCCCCCCCCCCCAAAAAATAATAGCAAGTACCTAAACCAAAGACTATAGATTAAAGACCAAAGACTAAATAACTACACATGTGCACCCGTACCGTCCTCTTCTCCCTCACCAATAGTATGCCAAATACCACTAAAGAGGGGGGACCTGCTGCTTGGGTAACAGCTTCTCCCCAGAATCACCCTACCCTGGCTTTGCGCCCTGGTGAGGCCACTCCAGACCGACAACCAGAACGCAATTCCATAGTCTCCTGAGACTGATGGATGCCTACTACTACTACTACTACTACTACTACTACTACTACTACTTCTACCAAACAGCGCCATCTGTTGAGGGGAAGTGTAACTACTAGTTCAGTGTGACAAAGAGTGTTTTGGATTAGCCTTCTTCACCGATTTTCCATAGACTATTGCCTTTGTTTTCAACATTATTCGTAATAGTTTATTTTGACTTTCATTTGGCTTTCACTATAAATTAGTACATTTTTACCTCAAACTTCAGAGGTGAAGTGAATTAATTTGATGATAGACTCAAAAGCTATGAACCTGTGGAATTATATTAAGGCCAACACTGACCAACCTGCAAGTACATTTTACCCCTAAACATAGTCCAAGACCAAAGCAAACTCTCAGTGTATATACACTTACAAGAAAGTTACACTTGATTGATTGATAAAGATTAAGCCACCCGAAAGGTGGCACGGACATGAATAGCCCGCAAGTGGAGGCCCTTTGGAGCCATTATCAGTACCAATAGCTGATACTGGAGATATCCAGTTACACTTCTAGATTGTTACTATATTATATATATATATATATATATATATATATATATATATATATATATATATATATATATATATATATATATATATATATATATATATATATATATATATATATTGGCTAAAAAAAATCTTAAACTATATATTTACTGATATTCATAATCATACTCGCAAGAGTTATACATAATTTACAACATATCAAACGTAACAATTCATATATCTAAAATCTAGATACAGAGATCAGGTGTTTTCTTTAATTGTATACATATAGCTAAGCATTCTACTGGAAGGGAAGGGAACTATCTGGAGGAAGCGCCTAGCCATTATGACTATATAGCACTGGGAAGGGGTCAGGTTAAGGATTTGGGATTGGATGGGAGGGGGGGGGGGAAGGAGTAGTGTCCAACCACTTGGACGGTCGGGGATTGAACGCCGACCTGCATGAAGTGAGACCGATTTTAATCGAAACGAAAATAGTTAGATTTTCACTCAAAGCAATACTAGGTATTCATTTAAAGCGATGACGTTTCGGTCCGTCCTGGACCCTACATCAATTCCAGTAATGGAACGACTCGATAATTGTCCACGATGGACCGGAACGTCGTTAATCCCTCTATTTTCAGACGTGTTGGGTAGGGTGTCTAATGTTCAGCCATGTTATTGTGACTTACTGTCTGCATTCACTTAAGGCAATATTCACTCAAATAAATCTGCACTTCAACCGATGTTCACTCAGAGGATATAAGCTCTCAAAGCAATATGAACTCAGAGTGATTAGTACTCAAAGGAAGAGGGAATGATGGAGAGAGAGAGAGAGAGAGAGAGAGAGAGAGAGAGAGAGAGAGAGAGAGAGAGAGAGAGAGAGAGAGAGAGAGAGAGAGAGAGAGAGAGAGAGCTGTACAATCAGAGAACAGACCAGTTCAACACGCTGTTTTCATCTGCACAAAACCCGGAATGCCAACAATGAAAAAGTTTGTTCCTATTTCCTCTACACAGCTTTTACAGGAGAATTTAACTTTAAAGGGGAAAATATATGAAAAGTCTAAAGCAATATAGTAGAGCTTCATGAACCCTAGTGATGGGATTAAATAACACATTTTGAGCATTTAACCTGTAGAGAAAATAATATTCGTGCTCGAAAATGTAATTTTGTGAGATTTTTGTGTTAGGAAAAAATCTGAAAAATGGTGTTTCAATCTCATTTTTTTGCTAAATTTTCCTGATTTAAAGTTTATTATATCAGTCAAGGATCGGAAACGCATGATAATATTTAAGCACCCCTTATTTAAGCAATGTACAACTTGTAACCTTTAGATATATAATATTTCACAACAAAACACAAAATAAAGGGAGGTGAAGGACGCGTTTCCCTTAAGTTCTCTTCAACATGTACGGAGGAGAAGAAAAGTGGATATATAGCGGATGGAAATACATTATGTACACTAAGTAGGATTAAGTGAAGTGAGGCGATACATAGTCGATGATACGTGTCAGCTGGCTGTTCATAGTGGGACGAGAGTGTTTGATACGTGGCGCAGAGGCCAGAGGAGAGATCTAAGTGATCTAATAGTAGAAGGGAACTATCAAGGGGTAAAGCGCCAAGCCATTACGACTATATAGCACTGGGAAGGGGTCAGGATAAGGATTTGGGATGGGACGGGGGAAAGGAATGGTGCCCAACCACTTGGATGGTCGGGGATTGAATGTTGATCAGCATGAAGCGAGACCGTCGCTCTACCATCCATCCCAAGTGATTGAGCTGCTGGAGGAGAGAATTGATAAGGATGATGAAGAAGAAGATTGAGGGAGGATGGAGGAGTGAGGGAGGATGGAGGAGTGAGGGAGGATGGAAGAGTGAGAGAGAATGGAGGAGTGAGGAAAGTAAACATAGGGTAGAAGGTATTATAGATGACAATACTGAAAATGTAGTGAGAGACCCCAACCTAACCTGTCCCAGCAGTTCACGGCCTAATATATGCTACCATAGCACATAGGTCTATCGTAATACATACTAGGCTTAGGAATGTTTAAGTTACATTTTATCTTATATTTTTTTCGTGCTCTCTACAAAAATGAATAATGCAAAGTGTGAACACAGTTTGCTGCAGCAATCTATTGTTGCACTTCCAACCAAACAGTTGCTATACACATTCTCATTTTAGGAGGATTTGAGGAACATTAATGTGTCTTAATAATTTAGACGAGATGAAATGGATGGGATGCATGGTTGAGGAATTGAATTATTAGGAGAATGCGCCAAGCCATAACGACTATACAGCAAGGGTAGAGGAGGAGATTGCAGAGCGTGGAGTAGTTAGATAGAAAGAACTTTCTGATATTTCCTCCCTTGACTTCATACAAATGAACAGCAGTGAGAGTAGTTTAAAGTTCCACATACATAGGATAGCGTCGGTAAACATCGGGATTTCTTCAGTTTCGTGTTTTACCCACAAACTATCTTCTCTGTTCCACTCGCCCTCCGCAAATCTGTTCTTCAGTCCATTCTTCGCTCCTCCATGTCCCTTTCCCTCCCTCCCTTCCACTCTCAGCCACTTTAGGGTGGTGGGGCTAAATTACGCCTGGAACATTACAGTCCGCAAACCGTGCCCGTCATCGACACACACACACGCGAAAAAATACACAGGGACCAGCATTTTTTTTTCTTTTTAACAAATAGACGGGTAGATTTTTTTGAGTGGCTCCATGCTGACATTTTTTACAATCAGCACCCGACTGGTGGCTTCCTCTGGGATGGAGGGAGGTAGAGAGAGAGAGAGAGAGAGAGAGAGAGAGAGAGAGAGAGAGAGAGAGAGAGAGAGAGAGAGAGAGAGAGAGAGAGAGAGAGAGAGAGAGAGAGAGGGATGGGAAGGAAGGAGGCTTATGGAGAGGGAGAGAAACTGAAAAGGGAGGGGAAGAGACAGAAGTATCAGGGGAAGTGCCAAGCCATTACGACACTATGACACTTGGAAGGGGGTCAGGATAAGGATTTGGGATAGGACGGTGGAAAGCAATGGTGCCCAACCACTTGGACGGTCATGGATTAAAGAGAAGGAGAGAGAAAAGCTGTTTTGATACAGTTTTCCGGTACCATATCGCAATAGTGTGGTACTGAAGGCAAATAGTCATGAATTTTGATGTTTTGCATCATACAGTATGAATTATGTTACTTATCTCTTGCAAACGCAATAAATTTCTAGCTTCAACAGTTGGAAAAATTTATCTAAAAAATGCGAATGACAAATCCGTTCCATAAATTGGGCATTTTACAGACTAGTTACTGGACGGGCTAACAGAAGCAGTGATGGCCGAGTGGTTAAGGCGTCTGACTAGAAATCAGATGGGATCTTCCCGCGTAGGTTCGAATCCTACTCACTGCGAGAAACCTGTTTTTTTTTCTTTTTTCTTTTTTAACCGAAAAGCCGAAGTTTATCCCTCGCTTTCTCACCACTAGGTGAGTATAAATCAACCCAAAAAAACAGGAACCTCGCACCAGCCGTGAGATATAACACTCGGGTCGTTTTCATATAACGAGCCATAACACCACCTCATTATACGAGGATAAAATAGCCATGCAGCCACTAAATGAAAAAAGTATTTTATTTTTTCCCCCACTGGACGACTGACGGCGAGAAAGAAATTGTGTTACAGAAGTGAATAATTGTTCTCCATTAAATGAGGAAATAATCCGGGTAAAGTGATGCATTACAGTATGTTAATGGTTGGAAGGTCAGGTTTTGGGCTGCTGGGGTCAGGGAAGGGGGTGGGCTGAATAAGAGAGGGGGATGGTATCAGAGGGAGGGAAGAAGGGAAGGGCTTCCATCCCTTCATCCCTTCCAGGATGAAGGGATGGAAGCTACGTGCCAGGTGGGAAAGAAGGAAAGAGAGAACTATCATGGGGGAAAGCATCAATCCAGTATATAGCACTGGGAAAGGGTCAGGAAAAGGATTTGGGATGGGACGGAGCGGGAAGGAATAGTGCCCAACTAGTACGACGGTCGGGGATTGAACGCCGACCTGCATGAAGCGAGACCGTCGCTCTACCGTCCAGCCCAAGTGGTTGTTAGGTGGGAAAAGATGAAACAATTAAGGATTAAGGCCCCTTAAGATATTGGAAGAGAGGAAGCGACGGAAGTTGACTGGATAGAGGGAGAGTAGGAACATAATGAGAGGAAGGGGAAGAAAGGAAGGTAATGGGAGAGAGAAAATCAAAGAAGGTGCTAGGAGAGAAGACACTGGAAGATCTTAAAACTTCGGCTTGACCTGAAGGTAACACACACACAAGTCAAGAATTACCTGCCAATACAAACAGTGGGCGGAATTGTCTAATCTACACACTATGTTTTATTCAAACCTAATTTATGCCTCAAAGCAGCTACATACCATAGTCTCTCACTAACATGCAATCTTATATGGAGCTACTAGCTAGCATATCGCAGCAAACAGCTCAGTTAAGCAACCAGTAAACAGCAGAAGTATAAGGAACAACATATGACCCCTTCCAAACAACATTTTACCGACATAGTTCATAGCAATATCTGAGAGCAATTACTTGCTCCTCCACAGCATAAAAGGATGAATTATACTTCCAACCGTATTACAATTAATTTTATACACATTATACTAGATTATTGACATAGGTTCACAATTAAAGCAACACATCTCTCAAAGATCTGTTCAAGTAATATACACAGAAATTGTCCAATAAATACTCATATATAGTAAACAATATGTAACGGCTACTATAAAAACTTGAGAACAAAGCTGTTTTAACAGTAAGAATGCTGGGTTGGGCTAGCACTATCTTTCAGGTAGGCAAGAGATGATAACGATGAGAGAAAGGAAATCATAGGTGAGGAAGGTCATAAGATGGTTACCATAGGTATTGGGAGAGTGGGTCCTTTCTGTTCCTGATATAGGTATAGATGCCGAGACAGAGGGAATTTAGGATAACGTATATGCTTGTTTGCGGACGATGCAAAGCTGACAATAGAAGGACAAATGACTGCCATAAACTACAGGGAAACCTGGATGGTGCAGCAATGATCAGGAAGATGGTTGCGAGACTTCAACCAGGATAAATGCAATTTAAGGAGGGTAGGAACGGTGTTAAAATGTCTCCAGAAACAATAGGTGTTATAATGAAAACAGCTCTCCGAAGCATCAAAAGATAAATTTATTTCTATATGTACAAAGAGATAAATGTATACATAAGTATACATAATACCCCCATAGCTTACGCCCAAGGAACAAATTAAAGGCTGTATTATACTCGAAGTTGGTAAATGTTTGAGTTGCTTCCAGGTATCTAGAGGAAGAAGTCTTTAGAGTATTATATACACCATATATAAGACCAACACTTAAATATGCATCTCCGGCTTGAAGTCCCCACCTAAAAGAACACGAATTCAAGATAGAGAATGTTCAGGTGTGTGACAAGACTTGTCCCTAACTCGAGAGGACTGAGTTCTTCAGGAAATTGAGAGAAAGGACAAAGAGGCAAATGATTAAAATGAGAAACGGCTGAAACAAATGACACCTGTGGAAGCTGGAGACACAGGTGAGAGGAAAAGGCGTCTGGAAAAACCTCTTCAGCGCAAGAGTTACCAATAAATGGAACAGACTTGAGGCGTTAAGACGAATTCCATAAACAACTTCACAAGGAAATACAACAATCGACATTTGAACAGTTAAGTCATTGCATTAACTGAGAAGGAGAGAGAGAGAAAGGTGGGGGGCTAGACAGTTATTGCCAGATCCCCTTGCAAACCAATCTAGGTAAGGACATCTAGGCAAATATCTCTTGCAGCGACGCAGTAAAATGATGCACCAGTCGGGGAAGCTTGTTAGCTCGAAGTTTGGGTTGTGTATTATGAACGCGTCCCACAAATATAAAAAGTTTTCATTGAAGATTGCGAACGCTATTTGCAAAGTTTTTCCTAATCCTCAAATCTGATGTATATACAAGATGTTTATAGCAGTATGTTATATTACAGTATTAAGTCGGATACACTGTTAAGTTTGAGCGTGTTGCTGTTGTGGGTTTTGTGAGTTTATTCATTACTGGTGAAGGAGGGTGTTGGTGGAGTGCTGGTGGAGGGAAGGTGATGAAGGAGTACTGGTGAAGGAGGGTGTTGGTGGAGTGCTGGTGGAGGGAAGGTGATGAAGGAGTACTGGTGAAGGAGGGTGTTGGTGGAGTGCTGGTGGAGGGAAGGTGATGAAGGAGTACTGGTGAAGGAGGGTGTTGGTGGAGTGCTGGTGGAGGGAAGGTGATGAAGGAGTACTGGTGAAGGAGGGTGTTGGTGGAGTGCTGGTGGAGGGAAGGTGATGAAGGAGTACTGGTGAAGGAGGGTGTTGGTGGAGTGCTGGTGGAGGAAGGTGATGAAGGAGTACTGGTGAAGGAGGGTGTTGGTGGAGTGCTGGTGGAGGAAGGTGATGAAGGAGTACTGGTGAAGGAGGGTGTTGGTGGAGTATTAAGGGGAAGAGGATGTTGGTGGAGCACTGGGATAAAGGGCGAGGGGGAGTTCACTGATGTGGAAATACGTTGCATTAGTAGGTTGAGTATTGATATAACATAATAGTCACCGTAGTGTGTTGAAGATTGAATGGTCACCATACTACATTGTAAGACATCATCACCGCTTCAACAAAGGCTGTATGTCCACTCACTAGATGATTGGCGCTGCCCAATAAACTCGCCCCTCGGGGCAAAATTTAAAATCACCGCTTGGCTAAAATATCATCAACAACAACAACATCAACGACACTACAACAACAACAACACCCCCGCCCCCCTTCCCTCCCTC
The DNA here is from genome assembly GCF_040958095.1 of Procambarus clarkii. Taxonomy (NCBI): domain Eukaryota; kingdom Metazoa; phylum Arthropoda; class Malacostraca; order Decapoda; family Cambaridae; genus Procambarus; species Procambarus clarkii. Next base: position 34,299,203 of record NC_091167.1, read on the forward strand.
CCACCCATCCCGCTCAACAACAAACAACAATATAGAGGGACAAAGAAACAAGAGACTGCGACACAGACACGTGGAACAAGAGCCGGGTACAAGTTCCGTACATGAGTGGGCTGGCTTAGATCAGGGTGCTGGCAAAGGCAACATACAATGCTCTATTTTATTTGTAAATATAACCATGAACATGCAGATGATGAGTCACAATAACGTGGCTGAAATATGTTGACCAGACCACACACTAGAAAATGAAGGGACGACGACGTTTCGACCCGTCCTGGGCCATTCTCACAGTTGATTCTCACAATCGACTTGAGAATGGTCCAGGATGGACCGAAACGTCGTCGTCCCTTCACCTAGTGTGTGGTCTGGTCAACATAACCATGAACAAATCACGGGAACAGTGTTCTTGCGTTGAGACTTCTGGTGGTTTGACGAGTGGGGCTATGGACCTAGATGTTGACCAGGCAAGTGCGTCTAGGTGAGTACACTCCAACACCTTCTCCAACACTCCCCCATCAGCCAATGCTCGAGGAGGCGAGAAACTCAATCCGAGCAAGAAGTGATTATGGACCAAATCAGTGTTAGTGTGACGTGGGCGTCAGTAACTCTAGAGCACCAGCACAAGCGTGGGCGTGCTGTAACTCCACCAGCACCAGCACAAACGTGGGCGTCGTAACTCCACCGTGGGCGCCGGTAACTCCACCGTGGGGGTCGGTAACTCCACCGTGGGCGTTGGTAACTCCACCGTGGGCGTCGGTAACTCCACCGTGGGCGTCGGTAACTCCACCGTGGGCGTCGGTAACTCCACCGTGGGCGTTGGTAACTCCACCGTGGGCGTCGGTAACTCCACCGTGGGCGTCGGTAACTCCACCGTGGGCGTCGTAACTTCACCGTGGGCGTCGTAACTCCACCGTGGGCGTCAGTAACTCCACCGTGGGCGTCAGTAACTCCACCGTGGGCGTCGTAACTCCACCGCGGGCGTCGGTAACTCCACCGTGGGCGTCGTAACTCCACCGTGGGCGTCGGTAACTCCACCGTGGGCGTCGGTAACTCCACCGTGGGCGCCGGTAACTCCACCGTGGGCGTCGGTAACTCCAACTAACCACCAGCTCCTCCTGATATCTCTCCGACTCGGGAATGTCTCAAGACTCCGCTTATTCAGATCACAATCAAACTTTCTATTCATAAATGTTGTACAAGTATAATTGGGAAAGTTTACAGAAGAAAGTTAGGTAAACTTATGTACGTTAATTACACAAGAGAGTCACAGCAAGTAAATATTGTCATTGTATATATTGGTTCTTCTCCTGTTTGTCATTCTGATAACTGCCTTGTACATAATAGGTGTAGTAAATAATAAGTAAGAGAAGCGGCGAGGTAGATGAACAGGGGGAAAGGGGAATAGTGAAGTAGAAGAGGTAGATGAGTAGTCGTATGTGGAGGAGTTATAGATAGCTGAAAGTTATAGTGGAGGAGCAATGCATTCAAGCCCCTCGAGGAGTACAAAACATATACTCCACTAAGCAACAATTGCCGTATAGAATACCCTTTGTGTATACCTGGAGCGGGTCTCCAGAGTTTTTCTACTCCCCCAAAGCCCAACCAGGATCCAGACTTGTCTCGTATTAACATGCTCTAGAGGGCTGTTGCTTGCAGCTGTCCGCAGCCCCACATATAACCCACTACAACCTGCTTCCTCCAGTACATCCTGCAGGAGCGTGTCTGATTGTTGCTTGAACACGTCCTCTTTTGTCCCGGCGATATTATTTCTTAGGATTGTTGAGAGGAAACTGAACAGCCGAGGACCTTTATGACAATCATCACAAGAATTATATTTATTTATTGGACCTTCCCTGTGGGAGGACGATGCATAGAGGAAGGATTAATTATTATTATTAACATCTTTATTGACAAAATTAATTACAATTTTGCCTAAGCTGAGGATTTTGATAGTCTTATTAAAGGGAAGGAGAGGTGAATGAGGATGGGATGAATGGGGTGAATATAATTGTCAGGATGTTAGGAGAGAATAAGGATTGAATATAAGTAACGAGAGAGAGGAGAGGGTGAATATAACGATGAGGAAGAGAGAAAAGAAGGTGAATGGTGAGGAAGGCACGAGGGAAGAGGGGGGTGAAGATATTGGATCTAGGTGGCCCGGACGGCAACTCTCACCCTTCAAGACGTCCAACAGCCGCAGAAGTAAAAACGGATGTTGGTGACTAATGACATCACTGACCCTGAAGGCCAGCTTCGGTGTTTGTGAAGCCGGATGGCTGGTTGGTTGTGTATGTTGGCTGGTTGGCTGTGTGTAGATGGCTGGTTGGCTGTGTATGTTGGCTGGTTGGCTGTGTGTAGATGGCTGGTTGGCTGTGTATGTTGGCTGGTTGGCTGTGTATAGATGGCTGGTTGGCTGTGTGTAGATGGCTGGTTGGCTGTGTATGTTGGCTGGTTGGCTGTGTGTAGATGGCTGGTTGGCTGTGTATGTTGGCTGGTTGGCTGTGTATAGATGGCTGGTTGGCTGTGTATAGATGGCTGGTTGGCTGTGTATGTTGGCTGGTTGGCTGTGTGTAGATGGCTGGTTGACTGTGTATGTTGGCTGGTTGGCTGTGTATAGATGGCTGGTTGGCTGTGTATAGATGGCTGGTTGGCTGTGTATGTTGGCTGGTTGGCTGTGTGTAGATGGCTGGTTGGCTGTGTATGTTGGCTGGTTGGCTGTGTCTAGATGGCTGGTTGGCTGTGTATAGATGGCTGGTTGGCTGTGTATGTTGGCTGGTTGGCTGTGTGTAGATGGCTGGTTGGCTGTGTATGTTGGCTGGTTGGCTGTGTATAGATGGCTGGTTGGCTGTGTATAGATGGCTGGTTGGCTGTGTATGTTGGCTGGTTGGCTGTGTATGATGGCTGGTTGGCTGTGTATGTTGGCTGGTTGGCTATGTATGATGGTTGGTTGGCTGTGTATAGATGGCTGGTTGGCTGTGTATGTTGGCTGGTTGGCTGTGTGTAGATGGCTGGTTGGCTGTGTATGTTGGCTAGTTGGCTGTGTATAGATGGCTGGTTGGCTGTGTATAGATGGCTGGTTGGCTGTGTATGTTGGCTGGTTGGCTGTGTATGATGGCTGGTTGGCTGTGTATGTTGGCTGGTTGGCTATGTATGATGGTTGGTTGGCTGTGTATAGATGGTTGGTTGGCAGTGTATAGATGGTTGGTTGGCTGTGTATATAGATGCCTGGTTGGCTGTGTATATTGATGGCTGGTTGGCTGTGTATAGATGGCTGGTTGGTTGTGTATAGATGGCTGGTTGGCTGTGTGAAGATGGTTGGTTAGCTGTGTATAGATGGCTGGTTGACTGTGTTGGTTGGTTGTGTATAGATGGTTGGTTGGCTGTGTATAGATGGGTGGTTGGCTGTGTATAGATGGCTGGTTGGCTGTGTGAAGATGGTTGGTTAGCTGTGTATAGATGGCTGGTTGGCTGTGTATAGATGGGTGGTTGGCTGTGTATAGATGGCTGGTTGGCTGTGTGAAGATGGTTGGTTAGCTGTGTATAGATGGCTGGTTGACTGTGTATAGATGACTGGTTGGCTGTATATAGATGGCTGGTTGGCTGTGTATAGATGGCTGGTTGGCTGTGTGAAGATGGTTGGTTAGCTGTGTATAGATGGCTGGTTGACTGTGTATAGATGACTGGTTGGCTGTATATAGATGGCTGGTTGGCTGTGTATAGATGGCTGGTTGGCTGTGTATAGATGGCTGGTTGGCTGTGTATAGATGGCTGGTTGGCTGTGTATAGATGGCTGGTTGGCTGTGTATAGATGGCTGGTTGGCTGTGTATAGATGGCTGGTTGGCTGTGTATAGAGGGCTGGTTGGTTGAATAAATACCTAGCGGCTGCCTGCTTAAGTGTCCAGTTGTCTGACTCGCATCTTCCATTCCCCAGCGTATAATTCTTATTCCTTAATTTTTGTTTTTCATTTCCTCCTTCGTTTTTCTTGACGCAACACTTCTCCAACCCACACATCGACCATGATACAGCGACCTCTACATGATACAGCGACCTCCACACGATACAACGACCTCCATACGATACAGCGACCTCCATACGATACAGCGACCTCCACACGATACAGCGACCTCCATACGATACAGCGACCTCCACACGATACAGCGACCTCCATACGATACAGCGACCTCTAAACGATACAGCGACCTCCATACGATACAGCGACCTCCACATGATACAACGACCTCCATACGATACAGCGACCTCCATACGATACAGCGACCTCCACACGATACAGCGACCTCCACACGATACAACGACCTCCATACGATACAGCGACCTCCACACGATACAGCGACCTCCATACGATACAGCGACCTCCACACGATACAGCGACCTCCATACGATACAGGGAATTCAACAAATTTACATAACTTATGGTCCCCTGCTTTATACCACTCTGTTCATTCATCTTAATGTCTTCTGGTCTCCTTCACTCATCTCTCTTCGCATTCTCTCAAATAATTTATCTTATTCCGTTCGTCTCATTAACTTTTCTCTCCTTTACTCTTCATTGCCAATTCTCATCTCCTCTTTCCCGCCATCGCTTCATTTCCATTCTACCATTATTTATTTCTCGTCTTTTTAGTCTTCTATTTAATCTGCGTTCTCATTTTCCTTAATTTATCATCGCAAATAGAGTGCTTACTTGCTGGGTCTGATGTGTTCGTTCTTTTTATACGAGTCTATCCGCGACGTATCCGTTTTCTGTGTGTTTCTTATGATTATATTTAATGCCTTATGTATTTCTTTGTGTGTCTTTATTGGTATGTAGCCCACTTTTGTTTCCGTATACCCGCTTCAGGCTTACTTATCATTTAACTTCACTTAAGGTCACTTAAATAAGTTTATACGTGCTGAACTGATCTGCTCGCTAACTAGAACCGGTGATTGGATTCCATAGCTTTGACTTTCACTATACTGTATGTGTACGCAGTGCTGGTAAACTCTGCGTCTCACTTCCCGAAGCAAAGACTTGCGTCCTGCTGGTAAACTCTGGGTCTCACTACCCGAAGCAAAGACTTGCGTCATGCTGGTAAACTCTGGGTCTCACTACCCGAAGCAAAGACTTGCGTCCTGCTGGTAAACTCTGGGTCTCACTACCCGAAGCAAAGACTTGCGTCATGCGGGTAAACTCTGCGTCTCACTTCCCGAAGCAAAGACTTGCGTCATGCGGGTAAACTCTGGGTCTCACTACCCGAAGCAAAGACTTGCGTCATGCTGGTAAACTCTGGGTCTCACTACCCGAAGCAAAGACTTGCGTCATGCTGGTAAACTCTGGGTCTCACTACCCGAAGCAAAGACTTGCGTCATGCGGGTAAACTCTGCGTCTCGCTTCCCGAAGCAAAGACTTGCGTCCTGCTGGTAAAGTGGATCTCCGTGTACCGGAGGCACTCAGTGATATGCAGAAACTTGAGCACATGTTCTTCCCGGTAAAGGTGTTTTTGCCCTAAGTTAAATTGACTTCAAGTTCTGAGGCGTTTAAACTGTCAGCAGTGCATCTGGTAATTCTGAGAGAAGTGTTGAAACACAGGCTTGCAACCATCGAACTTCCAGCAGTAAAAAAAGTATCAATAAACTTTATAATTGCCTGAACGAATCTCCGGAATCAAACAGTAGCTAAGGTCTGTTGATCCGGTCGTTCTGCGGATACCGAGACCTCGTGGAGAAGTTCAACTATACACAACTGCTATTATGAGGGAGAAGGGATCAGACGCCCTATAGCAGCGACGTCACCTCCACTGTGCTGGCCGAGAGCCGGCCACCATCACCACCATTCAACCCGTTCTCGCACTTTCGTATAGTCAATATTGACTTATTAAATACGTGCATGTGTGACATACTAAACATACTAGTTTACCTTGAAAAGCTTCATAGAAAACACCGACCTTACCTAACCTTCTTAGTATGTTAAGATAAGCATCTTATTGCTTCGTAATTACAATTGTTACTTAACCTATACCTATAATAGGTTAAGTAATAATTGTAATTACGAAGCAATAAGATGCTTATCTTAACATACTAAGAAGGTTAGGTAAGGTTGGTGTTTTCTATGAAGCTTTTCAAGGTAAACTAGTATGTTTAGTATGTCACATATGCACGTATTTAATAAGTCAATATTGACAGTAAGAAAGTGCGAGAACGGGTTGCACCATTGCACAGCTGTTGTTGATATTGTGTGTGCTGTGAGAGTTTGCGTTGAGAGTGGCGGCCTGCGAAGGGTCTGTGGTGACTGTAACGACCTACGTGGGGTAAGCGGTTAACTATACAGACCAACAAAGGGTCAAAGGTGACTATAGCAGCACAGGTAATGCGTTTCTCCTGACCTCCCTCATAAACACACGATTTGCTCTCTCCATTCACAGGAAGACGACAGTATTACATAGTGCAAACATGAACGAGCAGTTCTATTGTTTACCACAACAAACTCTGTCCAACAAAACATTTGCATGGGCAGGTAACAGTCAATAAACTGACAGATGTTGTCACAGCTTGAATACGACTTGAATTCACAATATGTGAATGTCCACACACTGTACAGTGTGTGGACAAAGACAGGGATACACACTAGAGCATTCCATCCTATATTGTAAAAAACAAAAAATCATTTAGAGATAAATCCCGCTGGATGAAATGGTAAACCATCTTATTACAAATAATAAAATATCTTAAATCCTTGCACTGTATCCGTATTTCGCTTCTAGTAGATAACATACGAGACTAATATATAACCTATGCAGGCGATGAGTCACAATAACGTGGCTGAAGTATGTTGACCAGACCACACACTAGAAATTGAAGGGACGACGACGTTTCGGTCCGTCCTGGACCATTCTCAAGTCGATTGATTTTTGGATATCGACTTGAGAATGGTCCAGGACGGACCGAAACGTCGTCGTCCCTTCAATTTCTAGTGTGTGGTCTGGTCAATATATAACCTGTCTAGTGTGAACACTAATAATAATAATAATAATAATAATAATAATAATAAAACAGCAACTCTGGTATGATCCTGTAATATTCAATATTTAATTTATTTTACGTATTAACAAATGTATTAAAATTGTATGTGTTAACATTAACATTATGTATTTTATGTATTACTTTATACCTCACATGTATTATAATATTTTGGATATACGTAAACGTTGCAGTGCAAAACGTTTGTAACTGACATTATAATTATAAATAAGATGTAAATAAGATGTAGTTGTTAATGTAAAAAGCTCAGCTGAAGTCTGATTAAGACCTTTTATGCCCTTTGTAATCCTTTTTTGCACTATCGCTCACAGGATGAGTATGGGGTGCGCAATAAACTACCGCTCACAGGATGAGTATGGGGTGCGCAATAAACTACCGCTCACAGGATGAGTATGGGGTGCACAATAAACTACCGCTCACAGGATGAGTATGGGGTGCACAATAAACTACCGCTCACAGGATGAGTATGGGGTGCACAATAAACTACCGCTCACAGGATGAGTATGGGGTGCACAATAAACTACCGCTCACAGGATAAGTATGGGGTGCACAATAAACTATATCACTCACAGGATGAGTATGGGGTGCACAATAAACTATATCACTCACAGGATGAGTATGGGGTGCACAATAAACTACCGCTCACAGGATAAGTATGGGGTGCACAGTAAACTATATCACTCACAGGATGAGTATGGGGTGCACAATAAACTATATCACTCACAGGATGAGTATGCGGTGCACAATAAACTACCGCTCACAGGATGAGTATAGGGTGCACAATAAACTACCGCTCAACAGAAGGAGTATAGGGTGCACAATACACCACCGCTCAACAGGAGGAGTATAGGGTGCACAATAAACTACCGCTCAACAGGAGGAGTATAGGGTGCACAATAAACTACCGCTCAACAGGAGGAGTATAGGGTGCACAATAAACTACCGCTCAACAGGAGGAGTATAGGGTGCACAATAAACTACCGCTCAACAGGAGGAGTATAGGGTGCACAATAAACTACCGCTCAACAGGAGGAGTATAGGGTGCACAATAAACTACCGCTCAACAGGAGGAGTATAGGGTGCACAATAAACTACCGCTCAACAGGAGGAGTATAGGGTGCACAATAAACTACCCACCTCCAGTAGCAACAATCACCATATTCCAATTCCTCTCAGTATGACCTTCAAATATGATTAGATTTAGAATTAGATATCAATAATTAGAAACACACAACATAAAAAAAAACATATTTCCCTGCATATCTCAGAAGTATATATAAAGTTCGCTGGCTGATAACAATTGATGCCACGAAGCCGAGTGTGTTCTATATCAAAATGCAAATAACATATTGAAAAAAATTCTAAATATTTTTGTTATAATAATCAATTTAATTCTGACGTACAAAATAATTAAATGATAGCAATTAAGGTCGTTTACGAACTGCACTATTTCATTTAATTTGGGTAATATAATACTCGAATGATAATAGACAGCAATTTTTGTTGCATTAAAACTCTTTTCCACTCTGTAGAATTATGGGAAGGAATTATTACAATTGTAATGAGAGGTGTAGTTCGTATGTGTGGTGAAGTGTCGAGACAGCGTACGGACTGTCGTTATTCAGGGAGAGGAACTGATAAATGAGAGGGGGGGACAAGTGAGCATAAAGAGGGGGACAAGTGAGCATGAAGAGGGGGGACAAGTGAGCATAAAGAGGGGGACAAGTGAGCATGAAGAGGGGGGACAAGTGAACATAAAGAGGGGGACAAGTGAGCATGAAGAGGGGGGACAAGTGAGCATAAAGAGGGGGACAAGTGAGCATGAAGAGGGGGGACAAGTGAACATAAAGAGGGGGACAAGTGAGCATGAAGAGGGGGGACAAGTGAGCATAAAGAGGGGGACAAGTGAGCATGAAGAGGGGGGACAAGTGAACATAAAGAGGGGGACAAGTGAGCATGAAGAGGGGGGACAAGTGAACATAAAGAGGGGGACAAGTGAGCATAAAGAGGGGGACAAGTGAGCATAAAGAGGGGGACAAGTGAGCATAAAGAAGAGGACAAGTGAGCATGAAGAGGGGGGACAAGTGAGCATAAAGAGAGGACAAGTGAGCATGAAGAGGGGGGACAAGTGAGCATAAAGAGAGGACAAGTGAGCATGAAGAGGGGGGACAAGTGAGCATAAAGAGGGGGACAAGTGAGCATGAAGAGGGGGGACAAGTGAACATAAAGAGGGGGACAAGTGAGCATGAAGAGGGGGGACAAGTGAGCATAAAGAGAGGACAAGTGAGCATGAAGAGGGGGGACAAGTGAGCATAAAGAGAGGACAAGTGAGCATGAAGAGGGGGGACAAGTGAGCATAAAGAGGGGGACAAGTGAGCATGAAGAGGGGGGACAAGTGAGCATAAAGAGAGGACAAGTGACCATGAAGAGGGGGGACAAGTGAGCATAAAGAGAGGACAAGTGAGCATGAAGAGGGGGACAAGTGAGCATGAAGAGGGGGACAAGTGAGCATAAAGAGGGGGACAAGTGAGCATAAAGAGAGGACAAGTGACCATGAAGAGGGGGGACAAGTGAGCATAAAGAGAGGACAAGTGACCATGAAGAGGGGGACAAGTGAGCATAAAGAGGGGGACAAGTGAGCATAAAGAGGGGGACAAGTGAGCATAAAGAAGAGGACAAGTGAGCATGAAGAGGGGGACAAGTGAGCATGAAGAGGGGGGACAAGTGAACATAAAGAGGGGGACAAGTGAGCATGAAGAGGGGGACAAGTGAGCATGAAGAGGGGGTCAAGTGAACATAAAGAGGGGGACAAGTGAGCATGAAGAGGGGGGACAAGTGAGCATAAAGAGAGGACAAGTGAGCATGAAGAGGGGGGACAAGTGAGCATAAAGAGAGGACAAGTGAGCATGAAGAGGGGGGACAAGTGAACATAAAGAGGGGGACAAGTGAGCATGAAGAGGGGGACAAGTGAGCATAAAGAGAGGACAAGTGACCATGAAGAGGGGGACAAGTGAGCATAAAGAGGGGGACAAGTGAGCATAAAGAGGGGGACAAGTGAGCATAAAGAAGAGGACAAGTGAGCATGAAGAGGGGGACAAGTGAGCATGAAGAGGGGGACAAGTGAGCATAAAGAGGGGGACAAGTGAAAGAAGAGGACAAGTGAGCATAAAGAGGGGGACAAGTGAGCATAAAGAGGGGGGACAAGTGAGCATAAAGAAGAGGACAAGTGACCATGAAGAGGGGGACAAGTGAGCATAAAGAGGGGGACAAGTGAAAGAAGAGGACAAGTGAGCATGAAGAGGGGGACAAGTGAGCATGAAGAGAGGATGGGATTACTGCAGGTACATTTCCTAAGGTTATTGATCTTTGGTTATTATGTAGGGGTGCAGTCGTGGGGAAGAAAGTCGTCCTACAGCTGTCATTTTGTGTCAAGGGGTCGTTCCTCTGTCCTCATGTGTCGATGGGTCGTCCTCTGTCCTCGAGTGTCACTGTGTGATCCCCTGGTGTCACTGGGTCATTTTCTGTTCCAAGTTGTCAGTGAGGTGTCCTGTGCCACCAAATGTCACTAGGTCGTCCCTTATATCCCATAGGTGTCACCAGGTCGTCCCCTATACTCCAGGTGTCATTAGGTTATCCTTTATCCCCAGGCTCTCAGAAATTTAGTTCCTAGACCTCGTTGGATGTAAGTTTGTGGCCCATGTAGGATAACATAATTTGTTTTGGCCTACGCAGGATAAACTGAATTTGTTTCCCGTAGGATAAAGTTAGTTTCTCGACCACAGAGAATAAAGTTTGTAAAGTAATTCCTTGCCCACGTAGGATAAAATTAGTTTAAATAGCCTACATGGGTTAGACATTATTAATCGGGTTAACCTGTGTCGCATTGCTCCGGAGTACAAAAGGATATATAATACAAGATACTCCTATAATTGCCTTATACGTCAGCTCCGCTCCTGTGCACGCCTGTGACCACCCACTCCGTTCCACACCTGTGACCACCCACTCCGCTCCACACCTGTGCACCAATCTCAGCGTTGCAACACAAACCTATCTGGTCCTTTTATATATACAAACAAAAAATATTTTAAATAAATATTCGTGAATTAGCAAATAACAGTTCACTGCCAATATGCAATTAACTAATTGGACACTGATGAACAAGTAAATAAGCAATCATCTACATTAGCTCTATAACAAATCCATTTGAATCCTTTAGAGATCACGATAGATTATAGAGGAATTTACCTTTCTGCTAAAAAAAAAACATTTGTTTTTTTCCAAATCCCTGGAAAATGATACATCCGACCCAACGTCCAATTAACATCAGTATCACAAATAAATAATTAAAAGTTTGCCTAAACTATATGGAAATTCATTACATTTGTGCAGGAATATGTGCTATTGATCTAAATGTACCCGTTTATTAATCATTAAAACGGTTAACTGGTAAACATGTATAGAGAAAATGTCAATAGCAACAATAATTAATCTGAACAACGGTCTTTTTTTGTCCAGTTTGGTGTTGTGATGCAGACTTAACAAGAGAGGGAGGGCTATCAAAGCCACCATATTACCTTTGTGACCAGTCAACAAGTATTGCAAGTATACTTTAGGCCTGCCCATAGTTTATGAGGCCATAGGACCCGGCTTATAACTGAATTAATTCGTTTTGTCGGGGACAGGAAACATCATATATATATATTTCTAGTCCAAAATAAAAATGAATTTTGGAGAATTGATTTTTCAGTTACCATCAACAGTGAAGAAAAATGTAAGAAACATTGAGAAAATTCGTGTTAGAATTATTAATCTTACTTTTTCGGTCATATATATATATATATATATATATATATATATATATATATATATATATATATATATATATATATATATATATATATATATATATCAACTCCCGAGTACTGATTTCCTGCTAGGTGCTGCTCACAGGATGAGGTATGGGGTGCTCAACGAACTACCTGCTCACAGGTAGTTAGCAGGTAACGCTGTTGCACTATAGTACAAAAGTGGAACTAGGTGAAATAAATTATGCTTGTCCATTTCTGTCCCTCCGGGATATCGAACTGGGATCCCTAATTGTGAGTAGGGAATGGAACATCGTGAAAATCCCCGGATGGTCTTGATACAACCCACCAAACCATTCAGTGTTCTAGCGAAGCTCTATAAACGCGAATATATGCAAATATTTTAAGAAAAAAAAGTAGAAAAAATTACGTCGGCGTTCAATCCCCGACCGTCCAAGTGGTTGGGCACCATTCCTTCCCCTCGTCCCGTCCCAAATCCTTCTTATCCCGACCCGTTTCAAGTGATATATAGTCGTAATGGCTTGGCGCCTTTCCCCCCCGATAATTCCCACCCTCCCTCTCCTGACATGCCCAACCACTTTGACTAGACGGTACAGCGACGGCCTCGTCTTTTGCAAGTCGGAGTTCGACACCCGTTTGTTTTAGTGGAAGGACATCGTTCCTATCACTCCGTTCTCTACTCTCGGCTCCTACCCTGTCCTCAAGTCCCTTCTAACTTCTATTTTAACGAAACTGATTTTAATTGTGAACTTTTTTGTAATAATTCGCTTGTGAGAGCATTATGCGTACTTCAGGCAAGTTGGCAATTGTCAGAGATAAACACTAGGTGAGATCTGGGGACTTTTAACTTGCAATGAGAAGCAGAAACAAATTGACACAGAAATCTTCATCCCTGTGTACTCAACACAAGAGTGCAATAAAGCCCAGGAATTTATGCAACAAAACATTTAAGAAACTTAAGTTTGTTTACCACCAGTATATTCCACAGAATGAGAAAACTTGAGAGTAATTGTGAGATTTATAAAAAGTTTACAGAGAAAGGGGGGGGGGGGGAATACAAATTTGGTCTTGAATACATTATTATTTATGTTAGATAAATCTTAAAGGAGCAACTCATTAGACACAAGATCACTTTATTAGGATTTAGAAGCAACAATCTGCAAACAAAAATGTAGCATTAGTAATAGAAGACATTTTGATGATTGGCACAAAGACCACACCAATCACCTGGTACTTGATGATTGTCACAACGACCAGGTGATTGGTGTAATGATCAAGTGATTGACACTACAGTTGGGTATTTAATACAACAACCAGGTGATTGGTTCCACGACCAAGTGATTGTACAACGACCATTTGATTATCTCTACAACCAGGTGATTCGTAATACGACCAGGTAATTGATACTACGACTAACTTATTACATCAGTTTATGCTTCCTAACATAAATACAATATTCCTTGATAGTCCTGCATGCTGGCATCTTAACAGAACTGTCAAGGAACGTGGCTCCTTGACTGTCTATGTAACTATGCTCCTTGACTGTCTATGCAACTAGGCTCTTTGACTGTCTATGTAACTAGGCTCCTTGACTGTCTAAGTAACGTGGCTCCTTGACTGTCTAAGTAACGTGGCTCCTTGACTGTCAAGGAACATGGCTCCTTGACTGTCTACGTAACGTAGCTCTCAGAAGGAGTATCGTATCGGATATCGTATCCAATACGATATCTCCATATCCGATATGATCCGTATCTGCAGTATCGGAACAGTTGTTTAATGAGGTAATTTTTGTTAACTCACCGATTTGACGAGTAATTATTAATGTCATAATGTGTGTAAATAATATCCACATCACACATTTGGTGTCAATGTGCAGTTTTCGAGGAAATCAATTTCTCTACATGTCTCCGCACGGTTATCATCAGGTGAGTTACATGGTAGATGAATTTATGTCAAGAAAAAGCTCTTGTTAAATACTCAGCTTTCCATTGGAGACTTTCAGCGCCGTGGAGAGGGGGGACCTGCTGCTTGGGTAACAGCTTCTCCCCAGAATCAACCTACCCTGGCTTTGCGCCCTGGTGAGGCCACTCCAGCCCGACAACCAGAGCGTAACTCCATAGTCTCCTGAGACTGATGGATGCCTACTACTGCTACTACTTTACCATAAACAGTTCTCATCAGAGAACACTTAACTTGACATATTCTAACCCCATGCATGTTCCACCATAATTATTGTCCACCAGCTTGGAGACTAGTTATATGCTATCAACTTGATATACTTCCCCAGGACATTGAGAGAATTCCCCCCTCAGAGTATATCATAGCCTTGTGGATGATATTCCATTTATCCATCGGGAAAATCTGGATCGTGAGGCTTCTTATCCAGAAGTTCTCCAAATCAACCAGTCACATTTTTTTTGGGTTACTACTGACCCTTCACTGGGTTATTAAATCATATTGTTCCTTTCATGGGATGATGTAACCATCTGGCTAGTGAAACCAGGAGTTCCATCTGGCTAAACTGACTACTCGACTTAACGTATACTGGCAGTTGAATAATTGTGTAGACTCCTTTTTATATTATTATGATCCTCAGTGGAGAGGGAATAACTATCAGAGATTGGAAAACAGATGACCGTTGTATGCAGGAAGGACTGATGATAAGAGCCAGTGAACATACCAACACCATTAACAGATCTTCCCTACAAGGTACGAGAGAGACAGAGAGAGAGAGACAGAGAGAGAAAGAGAGAGAGAGAGAGAGAGAGAGAGAGAGAGAGAGAGAGAGAGAGAGACAGAGAGAGAGAGAGAGACAGAGAGAGAGAGAGAGAGAGAGAGAGAGAGAGAGAGAGAGAGAGAGAGAGAGAGAGAGAGAGAGAGAGAGAGAGAGAGAGAGAGAGAGAGAGCAAGAGCAATCCTAACATATTTTGTATATTTCGTTTCCAAATATTAACAAGATTAATTGAACGGAAATCATACATGATAAACTTTTCAAGAGTTTTACAAGATAAGAGCAATGAAACAGGAGAGAGAAAGTTGAGTAGTCTGTATCTTTCTTACATAGAGTCAGCTATAAATAATACAGAGTCCAGCGGGTTTGGGATCCTTTGCACCAATTGAGTACACAAAAATGAGCTACTAGTAGCTAGGAGGCGGGATCCAACAGCAGCAACTCGCTCCCCGTAAGCTCAGATAGGTGTGGACTCATGCACATTCAACCAGTTTCCGTCTACATATTAACAGTGTTATCTACCGCGCCTGAAGCTGTTGCTATCCCCTGGAGCTTGAGCGTGTGCTGGCGGAGATCAAAGACAACATGAGTAATCACCCGGTGGAGGCCTGGGTGATGGGCGTCCCCTTCCCTTATAGCACCCTCTCTACCGACACACCTAGTGATAATTACAATCCCTCTTCCATTATATAGAGTCTCCCCTTCCACTGTGGAACCCCCTTTTCCAATACATTACACACCCTTCCCTTACAGTACCCCCCACATCGCATATATTGCATCCTTTCCCATTTACTACCTACCCTTCACATATACTTCCCAAGCCTCACATATTCTACCCAACCTTACCATTATCCTGACACAAACCGCCAATTCTGTAAATTGATAAAAAACGGAAGCGTCTTACGCCGTAGTAAAATCCTTTTTGCTAAGTTTATAAGTTTCCTGGATGCAAACAGAAGTGTTTTTCCCTTTTTCTTTCCAACAAAGACCGCAAATTTAGTGTTGCATATCTGAATTTAAGTTATTATTTTGGTCTTATTAGGGAGTTTGCGTGTTTCTTTATAGCTAGACATTATTTCTTTATCATACCTGGTTGATACCTGCTTGATGGGATTCTGGGAGTTCTTCTACTCCCCAAGCCCGGCCCGAGGCCAGGTTTGACTTGTGAGAGTTTGGTCCACCAGGCTGTTGCTTTGGAGCGGCCCGCAGGCCCACATACCCACCACAGCCCGGTCGTGGGTATGTACTGGGTATTTCAGCTCGTGTGAGTGATATATTCGGCCATCTGATCTGCCTTATGTCTTGGATATTAAACACGATGTGAAATTTAATGGAAAATTATTATTAACGATTCAGAACTGGAGATATTATAGAACCTAATTAATCGCTGAAGAACAATAAGATAAATTAAGTCAGCAATACAAATGTTATCCATCTTGTTTTTTACTTGATTTATTCATTGTTTTTTTTCAATGTTGCTTCAACCAGTAAGTAGCCACCTGCTTTTTTGTATGGCGACATATTATGAACTATAACAACAGCTGACAATGGCGTTTTTTACACGTATTGGTCGTGTATTGTCAGGATGCCTCTATTCATTCTGACTGGTCAGAATAGCCACCTGCAGCCTCTAATGGCAGGTAGGCGTTGGATCCTTCTAAGTGCTATATAGGTTCGCCTGCTTATAAAAGTGATTTCTACTCATAATTATCTTACCTAATGTCAGGATACGTATAACATGCGGCTTCCATTTGTGAAGTAATTAAAATCAGGGCGCATTTGATGGTGAGAGACTACTCTCCCAGACTGGCCTGAGTTAAGATTTCCCCGGTAATTGCATAGTACGTCACGATATTAATATTTGCGGCCCAACAGAATTATCACAGCCCGGTTATTCACACACCTCCTGGATTCATTTTGTATATACAACAAGAAGCATAATACATCTATTGGGGTGCATATATACACCAAGAAATATACTATAACTGTTGGGATGTATGATGGGACTGGGAGGGAAAGACGATCTTAAAATACGATTTATATTTCCACAGAAGCATTCCAGTATGCTTTGTTCCAGCTGGTTATACCATCCACCAGATGATTTATTGAGCTTGAATTGGAGCCTATCTTTATGAAAGATTACCAAGGCTAGATATTTTTCTCTTCGACTTTCAAGAGTGATTTATGTAAAGAAAGACTATTACTTTATACGTGACTAGAATTCACAGATCTACAACATCCTGCCTTTCAGGGTCTTGTCCCCCCCTTACCCACCGAGCCATTTAGCCTGTAAAATGGCGGAGGGTAGATGCAAGTGACAATTCAGGAAAGGGCGAGTGAATGAGGCCTTTCCAGGAGGAGGACAGCCGAAGACCCCAATAAGAAATATGACTAGACCCCCTCACTGAAACTTGGACCAACACTTATCTTGCTCATTTATTTTCTTTGCGAATTGTGTCATATTATCATCCTTTTTCTGATTGAGATGTGTCTCATTAAAAAAAAACTCTTTTAAAGTGAGATGAGTCTCATTCGCATCCTCTTTCTAATTGAATTGTGCCTCATTCTCAACCTCTTTCAGTGTAAAATGTGTCATTCAGTGACTCCCACAATAACTGGTGAATGTTACAGTTCGTGTCGACGTGAGAGTGAGCGTGAATCTCATCGCCTCCACGCGAGGCTCCCAGTGTTCAATAAAAAGTTTATTAATCAGTGAGATTCCTGGGCAAGGGACCGAGAGGACACTCGCCTCACTTGGCTTATACCCAAGTGAGTGTGTGTACTCAGCCCGTCCTCTCCAGCAGTCACAACGGACGGAAAATGATGCATTACATTGTCAAAACATAATTCCTAACCTGATCAATGAACCCACGAATAGATAACGTGGTTTTTGTGATCCGTTATGATCTATAGTACATCATATCTTGCCCAATGTTAATATTGATGTCAAAATGAGATAGTTGGAGAGAGGGGACAATTTGAGGCCCGCCACGCTCCGCTAACACCAACACGCACAAACATTGGGCCTCGTAGCCTGGTGGATAGCGCGCAGGACTCGTAATTCTGTGGCGCGGGTTCGATTCCCGCACGAGGCAGAAACAAATGGGCAAAGTTTCTTTCACCCGAAGTGCCCCTGTTACCTAGCAGTAAATAGGTACCTGGGAGTTAGTCAGCTGTCACGGGCTGCTTCCTGGGGTGTGTGTGTGTGTGTGTGTGGTGTGGGAAAAAAAAATAGTAGTTAGTAAACAGTTGATTGACAGTTGAGAGGCGGGCCGAAAGAGCAAAGCTCAACCCCCGCAAAAACACAACTAGTAAACACATGATCACCACATACAAAATTCTCATTTAATTGATAGGGTAGATAAAGTCATATTTTTAACACAGGTAGTACTCACACAAGGGGGACACAGGTGGAAACTAAGTACCCAAATCAGCTACAGAGATATTAGATTTTTTTCAGTCAGAGAAGGTAATAAATGAAATGCTCCAGGCACTGATGTGGTAGAGGCAAACTCCATACAGAGTTTCCAATGTAGATATCATCAAGCCCAATAGGTTAAGGCTTCTGAACACCAGTTGATTGACCATTACACCACCGATCACCAGTGGTCATAGTACCGGTGTTGTTGGTGACCCCTGGCGACCTGGCTTCGAACCCTGTGAGGTGTCACAGTGACAAGCGTGGACATGTACAATGTAGCTAACATTGTATCAGGTTATTGCCCCCGACACCATCAACGTAAACACATAAGAGACAGCCATCATTGTACTTAAAAAAATTGGTAATTATTTGTCTTTATTAATTAAATTGGTGTATTTATGTCGCCTGGAGAACGAGTAGTTGTTACATGCGATGTTATGTGGAGCCATAAGCACGAGGGGATAAATGGTTGTGCCTTGGATTTCTGATTAAATGATTACTATTAATTTTTTATTTTATTTTTATAGACGTAAAAAAATTGATTTTACGTAAGCTCGCAGAAATGGGGTCGTTCAAAGAGATGCAGGAATTATAATTCAAAAGGGAATTAATGGAAATTTAAATTTCCACAAATAATGTACCCAACCGAATTATTTGTGGAAGCATTAACTGGTGAATATATTTTTACTTAACAGTTTTTTTTTCTTATCCGAATATAAACGATGAAGTGTTGCAAATTCTAAATTTGAAAAGATATCCAACAGATCATCTTTGTGAGATATAGAGGTCAGTATGATCTTTTTTTCTTCTGTAAATGAAGTTCGATATTCCTATTTTGAGCTGGGTAGCGATCATTTGCTTGGGGGATTTCGCTTCGTTATTTTCATGGGGTCTAAGCTCCATGAAAATAACAAACAAGATAAGACCTTACTGGGAAGTTAAAGGTGAAGATCATGAGTAAATTGCCTTGCTTACTGAGAAAATATTCGGGCAAAGAAAGTAGGACGCAAGCGAAAAGATCGAGACGCAGAAGAAAAGATCGAGACGCAGAAGAAAAGATCAAGACGCAGAAGAAAAGATCAAGAAGCAGAAGAAAAGATCAAGAAGCAGAAGAAAAGATCTAGACGCAAACGAAGCGATCGAGAGGGAGACGAAGAGGTCGAGGAGGAATGTAAGAGATCGAATCTGAGAGAGAGAGAGAGAGAGAGAGAGAGAGAGAGAGAGAGAGAGAGAGAGAGAGAGAGAGAGAGAGAGAGAGAGAGAGAGAGAGAGAGAGAGAGAGAGAGAGAAAGAGAGAGGGGGGGGGGCGCCTCACGGAGCAGCTGCACTAGCGTCAAACGCCACATATCACTAGATCTGTTTTTGCTTCTATGGAACCAACGTTGCACCAAGCCATCACGTCACAAGTCAAATTACACAACAGTCGATGAAATCAAAATTGTCATTACAAATGCTGTTTACCAAGAGTTAAAAGTTATTAGATAAACCCTGCTTCAAGAAAAATGTTTAATAAGAAAATGGTAATTAATTCAGAAAAAATATGTTCGCTTGAGCGAAGATATTTAATTAGAATAGGGCTTAGAGGGCTTATAAGGGGATTTAATTTTTGTTGGAAATGAGACTCAAGTCGAAGCCCACCTCACTATCTCCTTCGAACAATCTGAAGGTAATTAGCACTCCTGGTTGCAGCGAAATCCTGAAAAGCAATTGACTTGGTCTGAAGATCGACGGAGGAAACCACTTATAAGCCGGCAGAAAGAGAAAAGTCAATTTTGAAACGAAATGGAAGAGAAGGTAAGCAGCGAGATCATGAAAGAGGAACAGAGGGAAGAGATAAAAATATAAATTTAGAAAAGATAATACTCTTGGAAAAAAGCAACATAATTGTATTTAAGAAAAACGAAGAACAGGAGAGGAGGACTCGACGAGAGGAACGCTGGCGATAAAGAGGAGAAAAGAAAACACAAAAGTATAAAAAAGTCAGAATGGTATATTAGAAGATATAAAAAAAAAGATGTAACGAGTGGGTAAAAAATCTGACATATATATATATATATATATATATATATATATATATATATATATATATATATAATCACGTGTTTGATTAATCACGTGTTTATTGATTAATCACATTAATCACATTAATCACATTAATCACGTGTTTATTTTCGTGATATACACACACATATATATATATATATATATATATATATATATATATATATATATATATATATATATATATATATATATATATATATATATGAAAAGGTGATTAAAAGACCGAACAAGTTTTTGGAGCGGGATGCAGGCCCCTGGTCGTGTACACCACCCCTGGTCGTGTACACCACCCCTGGTCGTGTACACCACCCCTGGTCGTGTACACCACCCCTGGTCGTGTACACCACCCCTGGTAGTGTACCCTTGAGGGGCTCAGGGTCACACGGGCATCTCAATATCCCTCCAAATAAATTTATGTTAGCAATAAGTGAGCAGGAACATGGTTCTCCCGGTTATTCTCGTTCGAGGCCCCTTCGTCCCTCGACCACCATCCCTCCTCCCCCTTCCACCTAATTCTAGCCTTCATCATCTCTGCCTCTTTCCATCCCTCCCTCCTCATTCTCCCTTTGTTTCCTATCCTTAACCCTCCTACCAGCCTCCATCTCGATAACTTCTCTCCAACGTTTCTCATTATTCCTAGCTATTCTGCCTATATCATCCTCACTCCATCACACTATAACCTTCCGATCATTTATATCCATATTTCCTCCATCTCAATTTATCTTTCTCCATCACACTAACTCCTCTCCTCCCTCCATCACACTAACCTCTCTTCTTCCCTCTCCAATCTCCCCCTCCCTCTCCAATTTATTTGTATGTTCCTTACCTACCTACCTCCATCTCTCCATCACACTAACCTACCTCCCTTTCTCACTCAATTTCCCTTCATCCATTCCACCCTCCCTCCCTCCCTCTCTCCCTCCCTGCCTTGCCCACTTACTCAGTATTAGCGTGGTAGAAGGCCCCTGACACTTTAAATTATCTAGACGAAATAGTGGCCAAAATCCCCTGGCTCACTATACTCCAGATGATATTTCCATTAACGATAATGTTGAACAGGTCACCAAAGGAAAAAAGTGTTCGAAATATCTAAGTACTTAAATCAGAGAGAGAGAGAGAGAGAGAGAGAGAGAGAGAGAGAGAGAGAGAGAGAGAGAGAGAGAGAGAGAGAGAGAGAGAGAGAGAGAGAGAGAGAGAGAAAGAGAGAGAGAAAGAGAGAGAGAGAGAGAGAGAGAGAGAGAGAGAGAGAGAGAGAGAGAGAGAGAGAGAGAGAGAGAGAGAGAGAAAGAGAGAGAGAGAGAGAGAGAGAGAGAGAGAGAGAGAGAGAGAGAGAGAGAGAGAGAGAGAGAGAGAGAGAGAATGTGAAAAAAAAACAAAATAATAATTAGTCCTCTGTATTTGGTGGTGACCTAAAAACTCTCTGCAGGCTTCGGGTATGTAAGTTTTGTTGAGAGACGACTATTTCTCCCAAGAGCTGAGGCTCAACCCTGGCAGTAAATTTAGGTAAGCACTGCACGGTTATTACCCCCCCCCTCTCCGGCCCCATCCCTGAACCCTCCCTGATCACACAATCTGCATCTTAAAGGCTAGACAAACACGTGACTCTCTCCTGGGTTTTAAAATCCCCCTTACATTTTATGGTGCCTTCTCTTCCAGCACCCATCCCTCTCTTTCTCCACCCCTCCCTCCTTCCTTTCCACCACCCTCTCGCCTTCCATTCCTTTTTTTTTTTTTACTGTTTTTTTTATACAGGTAGGTACAGGAACAGACGACTTCTGACTCCTGTTAGCAGGCTGAGAGCTTTCCCATCCCGTAGCTCATGATAAGCCTTACCTCTAGTTTTCCTCTGGAATACGACCCGCCAATCCTTTAACAACCAGGTTCCCAATCACTGCTGGGTGAACAGTTAAGGGTTGGCGTCTAGTCCACCCCTTCTTCCCAATCTTCTTCCCTTTTTAAGTCTCTTCTCCCTTTCCTTTTTACTCTTTCCTTTTCTTCGTCTCTCCCAGTGACGGCATAATTTAAATTAACCAAACTCGCACATATATGTAATGAAAGAAAAGTAACAACGTTTAGGTCCGTCATGACTCCTCATGTGACAACATTTCGGTCCTGACCCCCCTTATTTCAGTGTCGACAAGCGGGACCGAAACGTCTTTGCTTCCCCTTTCATTTCATGTGTGAATTGGGTTAGTTTTTTTTCCTTCCACGACATTATGTCCTCTGTGTATGTGGACATCTGATCTTGTTGTGATTCTTCACTACGTTTCTGCTGTCTTCACCTTTCCTGCCCGCTGCAACTTGACTGCACTCTGCAATTTATATTTATGCTGAACTTGACTGCATGATGTAACTTTATTTTCAATTAGTTAAATGATGAATAAAAATAAAATAAAGTTACATGATGAAAAATAAAGTTACATGATGTAACTTTATTGTATGCTGCAACTTTTTTTGTACACGCTGTGAATTTACTGCACGTTGAAAGTTATTGAATTCTGTAACTTTATTGAATGCAGAAACTTTATTGCACACGCTGCGGCTTTACTACACTTTACTATAGAACTAAGCTACAAGGAAAGATTATTTGACTTCAATTATAGAATAAGGAAAAGAACAAAAAAAATATAACCACAATATACAAGATACTGAGAGAGAAATTAACGTGGTGGACAAAGGCAGAATCACAAAACTGAGATAAAACAGGACAAGACGATATGGGTGGAAGTTGCAAATGAAGATGAACCGTAGAAACGTAATTAAATTTTCTTGTCCTGTGCAGGAGTTCTACGTGTGGAATGAGCTGAAGAAGTCGTGGAAGCCACCTCAATTCAGATCCTCAAAGCATCAGTTAAAGAATGACTAGTAAGTGGAGCCTTAAGAGGTGATCCTCAGTCATCCGTAGTCGCTGTTAGATAAGAAATTTAACTGAAGACAATCATGACGAGTGATTATAACACAGGTAAGGTCTGAAGGTCTAGGGGGGACAATTTAACACCTGAACACAATGTTAATTGTAACAAAAATGTGGAATTCAAAATATATATAAAACCTTATGCATTTATTTTGTACATCTGACAGTAACAGCTGTTAGCGTTTCTGATAGCGACAATCATATGTTTCGTGGGGGACAAACTCGCAACACATGTGTGCATATCTGCAACCATGCAAGCATGTTCGCGTTCATTGTCATTTGACGCAGCGTGTAAGTTGCTACATCATGTAGTACCAAAACCGCTTCAGCACCTGCATTTATTATTATTATAATAATAAATGTGTGTGTGTGTGTGTGGGTGTGTGTGTGTGTGTATGTGTGTGTGTGTGTGTGTGTGTGTGTGTGTGTGTGTGTGTGTGTGTGTGTGTGTGTGTGTGTGTGTGTGTGTGTGTGTGTGTGCAAGAATACTCACAAAAACACATGATTCAGTTATGCATAATTATCCACAAAGGAAGAATAAAACGAAAGCTGTCTGAGTTTCACAAGCTGAAGGTTTAAGGTCAGTTTTCTTAGTGCCATAACATTCTAGATAGAAAGTTTAACCATGTTTAACCTACTGGTAGCTCCCCCTCCCACCTTCCACCGAACTATTAACATGCTAGAAATCTTCAAATGCCCCTCACATACAGGAACAGTTCTCACACTTCTGATTAGGCTGGAGACCTCCTCCCCCATAATATTGACATGCTGCAAACCCTCACATTCTCTAATGATGATTTCAACTCCCGAAAGGGATTGACTTTGGAGTTCTCAGCCCCTATGTTTATCCCTGGGTATTGGATATTGATCTGATCAGTATTCATCGCGCAGGAGAGTCAATATGTCGGAATTGGGAACAATGGCTGGCCAATTGTGAGGCGCCAGTCAAACTTGGACCCCTTCCACCATCCCGGGATCCAGCCACGGTTTGTGAAAGCTAATCAGATTAATCAATGTTAGCTGGCACTCATTTCAGATTTGATGGAATGTGTATAGAGACACTTGTTCTCTGGAAAATTGGTCTTGTTGTTGTTCAGTGCTGTTTGAGTGATGGTTAGAAACACTAGATGCTCATTTGCGAATATTTCTAAACATTTTAATATTCATGATCTCATTTCTCTCTGTTTTTCTCTTTGTCTTTATATATATATATTTTTTAAAGAAATCGAGGAAAACATCACGTGACAGGGTAAAGACACCTCCAGACGCGGACTCACGTGAAGAAACAAGAAAGACCAAAGATTTAAGAACTCGAACAATAGTGGAATAAAAGTTAAGAGCTGGGATCCAAAAGATAAAAAGATAATGTTCAACCCATGTATGAACAGTTAAGTGAATTATATATATATACATATATATAAAATTTGATAAAAATACCATGCCCAAGATTACCGGCCGAGTGCCGGCGCGGGGATGGAAATAGCCTCGGCTACCATCCTCTTTTGTCCGGTCGTGTTGGTCGAGCGGTTAAGGGATCCTGACCGCCTGCAGAGTGCTCCTGGCAGTATGGGTTCGAGTCACTTCTGGGGTGTGAGTTTTCAGATGTGTATATATATATATATATATATATATATATATATATATATATATATATATATATATATATATATATATATATAAATATATTTTTTTTTTTAGTTTGTGAAGGTACCACCTCTGGTGCCAATGTGGGGACCCATAGCCTCGGAGAAGAAAATAAAAAGTATTCAGAGGAGATCTTGTGGTTTCTCACTGAACACTAATATTATCTTCTCCTACCACCCCCATTCTTTTGTATGTACACATATATATTTACTTTATTTGAACTTTGTTACAAAAAAGGAGTTACATATGGGTTACAAAGATGGTTATCATAGGTTGTCGAGTTCCTCCAGCTCCTCAGATGGCGGGCAGGAACCCTGGATGCAGTGCGCATTTCCCCTCTGTATCGCCACACTGAGGCGCTGGAAAAGAAAGCTTGCAGCTCTTGGGTCCCTTGTTGTTTCAATGAGCCTAGAACCCAGTTCCTTCAAAAAACTGGTAGCACTTTTACCCCAGGCGCCGAGTGTCTCAGAACAGTATGAGTGTCTCAGTGTCTCGAGTGTCTCTGTATATATATATATATATATATATATATATATATATATATATAGCATCCAAGCTCTTTCTGTTATACCTATGGTAGAGTCGAATGACATTCGTACAATTCTCCGAATTAAATTAAATATCTCTGATTAACTCAACAATATGAAGGGTCGTAACTAACTTCCGACTTGTATAGCGAAGCGTAGATCTCGAGTCTCTAATTACCGTCTCATAATCGTAACGTCAACTGCGGAAAAGTTGCTTGATGTAAGAAGAAAAACGTAAGCTTGAAAGCACCATGAAAACAAAAAATTCAAAATACACAGAACAGGTTTACTAGTGCACAGGAACTTACTTTTCTTCTGTTCAGTGGTGAGCGAGCGGTGAAAGTGTATGATACAGTGAGCTGAGCAACACTGTCGATTTATGAGGAAGTTTCAGATGTCGTTTGCTCGGTTGAGGGAGTATGAGCAAGTTATAAATATGAGAGAATGAGTGGGAGCGTGTGTGTTCTCACTAATATTTATTCTCGCCTGTGTATGCTTGTTGAGCTCCTAGGCGTGTGCTTGTGTATTCATCTAGTTGTGTGTGTGTGTGTGTGTGTGTGTGTGTGTGTGTGTGTGTGTGTGTGTGTGTGTGTGTGTGTGTGTGTGTGTGTTTATGTGTGCGCGCGCGCGAGCGTGCGTGCACTTAGTTAATGGTGCTTTCGAGGGTTGCGCTTCAGCTGTTTGGTCCCACTTCTCAACTGTTAGTCAACTTTTGTACAAGTTCCTGAATCCTATTGCGCTCTCCCAAATTGACTTTTGAAGCTGTGTACGAGTCTACCTTTACCTCACTTCTTATTGCCTTCATCTTGTTCACTCACTACCCCTGACACTGAATATATCACTTCTAAAGCCTCTGTGGCTCATTGGGGTGGTATAAAGTTCCACCTGTGCCCCCCCTCTCCCCTTGTTCTTCTACCACTCGTGCTAAATACTCTGTCCTTATGTATCCTATCAACTCACCTGCGAATTTTGTATGCCTGTGTGTCAGAAGTGGGAGTGAATATGTATATTTTTGTTATTTACACACATATTATCGCGCAAGAATAATACCCCTCCGGTGTGCCAGGTGCAGGAGACGGGCCATGATTTGTGTGAAACGTGAAACTCCAGAAAGCCAGCGAGGGGAGGAGGACCAGGCTGGGGTCGGAGGGCGGGGGGATGGCTGGGATACGGGTCGGCCGCGTCTGGTAATCTCGTCCCTAGTGAGTCAGGACAATGCCTCCGGGGGAGGTTGGATGACAACAGTCTTCAACACCAGGAACCCCGGAATTGTCATGCAGAACTTCTTGCTTCTGGTTCTGTTCGCCGAGGTGTCTCGCGCATGTTATATGAATGGGAGCACTTGATTTGATAATATATTATTGTCTGCACTCTGTCTCTCTCTCCCTTCCTTCCTCATACACACATACCGCAGGCGACGTGCGGCCCCTGGTGGTGAACGCCGCAAGCGACGTGCGGTAGCTGACGTAGGCTGCGTGGGGGGAAAAGATCGCGATGTTTGCTATGCGTCTTGACAACATTCTCAGGTTGCTTGTTAGTCTGCCGGGGGAGATCGTGCTTGTATGTCTTGTGGGATTTTTGATTTTCGACTTGTTTACCCCATCTCAAAGGCTTGTAAATATGCGAGAGAAGACATGAGACAGACGTGGAGAGAGAGAGGGAGAGAGAGAGAGAGAGAGAGAGAGAGAGAGAGAGAGAGAGAGAGAGAGAGAGAGAGAGAGAGAGAGAGAGAGAGAGAGAGAGAGAGAGAACGAGAGAGAGAGATAATAGGAAAGAAGAAGAACAGAGAAGAACGATAGAACTAAGTTTGATTGAGAATGTCTGTGACTCGATCTCCACCATCAAGGATATTAATTAATTATATTGAATACAATTAAATATATTGAATAAAAATACAAATATCCATGTGCAATAATCTCATAGAACAAGTTTGGACCGGAGAAAGTTTACTCCATAACAACGGAATGTTGTGGCTTACAAAAAAGACAGCAGCTAAGTAAGGACAGACAGATCCCAAGCCGATAGCAACCGTCAGTTTAAACATAAACGGAATCCTCAAAGAGGAAAAAAAAAAGTCCTATAAATAACTAAACAGAAATTTCATATAGCGAGGAAAATAATTTATAGACCAAAGATCTTGCTTACTGTCATGAGACAGACGTGAGACAGACGAGAGAGAGTAAGCAAGATCTTTGGTCTATAAATTATTTTCCTCGCCATATGAAATTACATACTAAGAACGTTAGAGTTAGTCAGTTGAATGTGAACGTAAATGTTGCCAGCAAAGAGCAGTATAACCATTTCGTTCTTCAGCAACCATCGTTAGCATGCATATGGAATATTTTATTTTCAAATGTTTGCTGTTGCAGTGTTCATCATGCCAGAGCTCGGTAGTTGTCACTACTCTGAGGCCGGTCGTCGTTTCATCATCAAACTGGAAGTCTCTTTTATGTCCCTGTCGTCCTGGGGTATTGATTGCATCTCCGTTGCATAGAAAGTGGACGTTAAAAAAAATTCCTGTTTCATCTAACGATAAGAAAAAGTATTAAGTGACTTCCAGGAGGGCAACGTACTCACAGGCAAAACGTAAAACCAAACACCTAATATCAGACAACCACTCGGGGGCCACGAGCTAGTGGAAGACGGCCCAGCCATTATGAAGGTGTGGACTCGTGTCGCACAGGGTGAGCATGGTCCAGAGGACAGCTGAGAGTGACTAATAAAACCATGGTTCTGGTCCAAGGAAATGGAATCAGACCTTGTTGCTCCTAGTGTCTTCATGCCTCAAATGCATTGGCCATGTATGACAACCTGTGCATGCCCCCATTTCCATTCAGAAAGATATTATTGCCTAGGGGCTGTTGGCAATGATAGCGGCCATCTTGCCAGGGGCTGGGTGGAGGGCAGAACTCCCAGGGACTGGGTGTAGGCAGGACTTACAAACCATAGGGGTAGGGCAGGGCTGCCAGGCCCGAAGATGATCATCCATGCTAATGATGAAGACTGAGATTGTTGTACGTGTTATCCACAATGCCACTTAAGTTTAAGGCTCTTAAACTGTTCAAACCAATTAACTTAAACTGTTGTATTCATTAATGAAACCGGCTCAGTTACTGAAGTTAATCATAATTCTGATTTTGTCCCGGATGGCTAGCTTACTGAGCAGTGTCACTCTTCCTCTGAGTGAACATACCGCCGTAGTGATAGTACTAGGCAGTGTTACTCTTCTGTGAGTGAACATACCGCCGTAGTGATAGTACTAGGCAGTGTCACTCTTCTGTGAGTGAACATACCGCCGTAGCAGCACGCACATCACTTCACAACACCCCCACAAAAAAGGAAAACTCAGTTTTTTTTTAGATATATACAAGTTCTTACATTCTTGTACATGTGATTATCTATAACGATTAAGCTACTTTGGAAAAAGCCTATAAAAGGTCACGAAGATTATCAAATGTCATAATGATAATCTGTGACGACCACCAATAAATATGAGTACTCATCTAAGTGCAGCTTTTTAATTATTGCCTTTAACTATATTAATTTGACAATGATTACAAATATCTAAAACAATTTAAGTTATAATCAAAGCAATTAAATAAATATAAATAGCTGCAATATCCTATGGAAATATGTATTATATTTCACAAATGAGTACATCGCACTGTTTGAGAGAATGAATTCCTTGATCGTTGTACAAATTTTAATATTCTTATGTGCCAAATTCCACAATATACGACACACGTCTACTAAAAAATGTACATTTTTGACTTAAATTTACTTGTGTGTTGTCACTGATGTCGCAAATTTATATCAAATACTCGCGTGTCGAGTCAGAACATTTTAGAAAACTTGTTTTTCTCTGCGAGTCTAAGCGGCCAAAGGAATTTCCTGAGGCTTCAGCTCTGGGGCTCCTAAGCGATTAACGCCTCAACGATTCTATGCATTACCGCTTTTTAATGCATCGTACAGTCACTAGTTGTAGACAAACTCGGTCTCAGTCGTCGAGTAAGTCTTCTAGGAAGCTCTTGGTGAGCTGTGAAGTGTTTACGGCGGTTATAAAGTCGTGGCGGCGAGGCCTAACGAAAGCAATTTGTCTTTTGTAGTCACTGGTCGTGTAATGGTTTGTTTTGATGTGTACATCTATGATGAGGTTTAAACGAACCTAACCTAAGTTAACGTAACCTAAATTAACCTAGTCTATCCTTTCCTAACCTACCCTAGCCATTCAGGCTAAACATGTATTTGTGTGATACTCAGCGCGATTGACAACTGATGAAAGATTGACATCTTTGCCTTTGAACCAGGAGTGTAGTAGGGGTGTAGGATGCATGTGGCCCTCACTACTTTCCTACACTTACCCGTTATAATTCACAGAGTAGGTATGGTTCTGCTTTTGCCAGTGGTTGACACCCATGTAGCGCAGGTTCGAATCTTTGAGGGGGTCGACCCGAAGCCTGTGACTGGCCTACTAGGTGTTACTGTTTCTTGTTTCTGTCATACCTGGGTGGTGTATGAGTATTTATGATTCGTATGCTCGCTTGAGTACGATTATATCCTATGTGTTTAGCAACTTCTGCCCTATTAAATCTCAATTGAAATCTTATTTAGTTTGTAACTCTGCATTGTGTTAGATAATATTCCAGTGGTCGGTCGGGCATTTCTCCTCAATGCTGACATTTCCTCTCATCTTCTGGAAGCTGTAAGCCTATTTCCCATGCACATGGGTACCCAAGTTTGATGCGATGTAAGTGCACTTCTATTTTTCTACTGCTCCCTTTCATCAAAATAAGTGGTTCGTAGTTTTTGTTGTTGAATTCTTGTACCAGCTCACAGATCCTGATGTTGCAGTAGCTGTGTTCTTTTGGTCATGTACCACCCGACCTAAGTAGATTGTCTTTATCTACCCCGTGTCAATTCATCTGATAATTTTGAAAGGTGGTAATCATTTCATTAGGTGGAATGTCTAATTCATTCCACCTGTTAACTAC
Organism: Procambarus clarkii; assembly: GCF_040958095.1. Taxonomy (NCBI): domain Eukaryota; kingdom Metazoa; phylum Arthropoda; class Malacostraca; order Decapoda; family Cambaridae; genus Procambarus; species Procambarus clarkii. Next base: position 34,329,355 of record NC_091167.1, read on the forward strand.
TTAACTACTCTGACACTGAAAAAGTTCTTTCTAACGTCGCTGTGGCTCATTTGGGTACTCAGTTTCCACCTGGTGTGTGTGTGTGCATGCGTTCACCTAGTTGTATTCACCTAGTTGTGCTTGCAGGGGTTGAGCTCTGCTCTTTCGATCCGCCTCTCAACTGTCAATCAGCTGTTACTAACTACTAATTGTTTTCCCCACACCACACACACACACACACACCCAGGAAGCAGCCCGTGACAGCTGACTAACTCCCAGGTACCTATTTACTGCTAGGTAACAGAAGCATTAGGGTGAAAGAAACTCTGCCCATTGTTTCTCTCCGGCGCCAGGAATCGAACCCGGGACCACAGGATCACGCGTCCAGCGTCCCTAAAGTAGTTAGTAGTCAGATACAGATGAGAGGCGGGCCGAAAGAGCAGACCTCAACCCCCGCAAGCACAATATGGTGAATACACACACACACACACACACACACATTCGAGCGCTGTCCACTCAGCCACCAGGCCCACTATAAAGATACGCCCAACGTGGGGCTCGAACCCACGACCCCGAGATTAAGAGTCTCGTGCTCTACCGACTGAGCTAGCCGGGCTTCTCTGTGTGTACGTGTGTGTGTGAGTGAGTGTGTGTGTGTGTGTGTGTGTGTGTGTGTGTGTGTGTGTGTGTGTGTGTGTGTGTGTGTGTGTGTGTGTGTGTGTGTGTGTGTGTTTATACTTAAAATATTTTAGTCGCGAATGCATTTTTGAATGCAAGATATAAATGAACGTGCTTGTGTATGCGAATATGCATATGCATACGTACATGTATATATATCCATGTTCATTTGTGTCTTACGTGCGTATATACGTGTCGGATATATATAAAAACCTGAACCGACTGTAGCTATCATCCGGTTCTTATGAAGCTTAATTGCTCCAGCCACACGAGGTAATCATCCCTTGATGTCATAGTAGAAAATAAATAAATCATTGAATGTTATTCAATGATGAATAACATTCGTCACTGCAACTGCATGATGAATGTTCAGTGTTGAGCCTTTTGTGGCTGGTCAGTGAACAGAGCCTATAGTGGGGCTGGTCAGTGAACAGAGCCTATAGTGGGGCTGGTCAGTGAACAGAGCCTATAGTGGGGCTGGTCAGTGAACAGTGCCTATAGTGGGGCTGGTCAGTGAACAGAGCCTATAGTGGGGCTGGTCGGTGAACAGAGCCTATAGTGGGGCTGGTCAGTGAACAGAGCCTATAGTGACTGGTCAGTGAACAGAGCCTATAGTGGGGGCTGGTCAGTGAACAGAGCCTATAGTGGGGCTGGTCAGTGAACAGAGCCTATAGTGGGGGCTGGTCGGTGAACAGAGTCTATAGTGACTGGTCAGTGAACAGAGCCTATAGTGGGGCTGGTCAGTGAACAGAGCCTATAGTGGGGCTGGTCAGTGAACAGAGCCTATAGTGGGGGCTGGTCGGTGAACAGAGCCTATAGTGACTGGTCAGTGAACAGAGCCTATAGTGGGGCTGGTCAGTGAACAGAGCCTATAGTGACTGGTCGGTGAACAGAGCCTATAGTGGCTGGTCGGTGAACAGAGCCTATAGTGGCTGGTCGGTGAACAGAGCCTATAGTGACTGGTCGGTGAACAGAGCCTATAGTGACTGGTCGGTGAACAGAGCCTATAGTGGCTGGTCGGTGAACAGAGCCTATAGTGGCTGGTCGGTGAACAGAGCCTATAGTGACTGGTCGGTGAACAGAGCCTATAGTGGCTGGTCGGTGAACAGAGCCTATAGTGGCTGGTCGGTGAACAGAGCCTATAGTGACTGGTCGGTGAACAGAGCCTATAGTGACTGGTCGGTGAACAGAGCCTATAGTGGGGCTGGTCAGTGAACAGAGCCTATAATCCATATCCTGCATTTCAATCACCATTTGTGATATTATTTGTTTCAAGCCCCATGATGGCGACCCCATTTGGCAGCAACAGTTACTAGTCTTCACAGATGTGGGTTTTGTATATTATTCACAATACTGCTTTTAAAAGCGGCAAAAGTGCTGAACGCACACTGTTGACGGGGCACGACGCACCCACCTCACACGCTGTACACACACTCACACACTACACACACATGCTGTACACACACTCACACGCTACACACACACACACATATGCTGTACACACACTCACACGCTACACACACACACATGCTGTACACACACTCACACGCTACACACACACACACATATGCTGTACACACACTCACACGCTACACACACACACATGCTGTACACACACTCACACGCTACACACACACACACATATGATGTACACACGGTATATACACGCTACACACATGCTGTACCACTATTTGATTTAACCACAGTTGCTAAAACCGAGAAGACTTAAATATTCAGAACAACAGTAAAAATAACGTACACAAACACCACTATTCATTGTTTACTTCTTTAATCGCTGTCTGTGGCAGTCCTCTCGACCGTTTCTATATCAATGATAACTTTACACAGAGGAATCAAATTATCGTGATATATCATTGAGAAAATCTACAGGAGCCGTGATGAGGGTTCGAACCTATGCGCTGGGTGTTCCCAGATGGACGCTCGAGTCTACTACGCCACGACATGGTCAAATAATTGTAACCTGGGGGTACTTCTCTGTGTATTGAAAGAGGGGCGTCAGAGGTAGAATTACTTGACGACAGGGTCAGAGTGATTGGGGGAGAATTGTGTCAAATCCTGGTTCGGCTTCAGTGGACGTCTTGGGATCCTCAAGGGTACAGTGTACACCCTGCTAAGTATCTCAGGTTGCAATTCTTTTACCACGTCGTGGCGTAGTCGACTCGAGCGTGCTTCTGGGAACACCCAACGCATAGGTTCGAACCTTCATCACGGCACCTGTAGATTTTTTTCTCAATGATAGCTTTTCTATCTTAATAAACACCACAGTCACAGCGATAAGTTGGCTATGTAATGAAACATTCGTTTAAAACCTGCGAATCCATACCTAGTTTTTCTTCGTTCTTGTCTCACAAATTAACTAACTTAACTCACTAACAACAGGTAACAAGCCAAATGATTTTCCTGTCCCAGAAACAGTAAGAGTACATTGTACAGACGGTTGTGTAATACTTTTTGCTGATCAATTTTGTTTTCTTTATGCTTAAAGAATAAGAGAAGTCGTAAATATCGCTTCAATAAAGGTGTTTGCATCTAAGCCAATACAATGTCAAAATTGGTTATGATCCGAGTATGGGAGATTAAATTCATTGCGTTAAACGACCGACACCTGGAAAGGTTAATCTCAGGAGTTATAGATCGATCTTGTAAGCACATTTTGGTGAGTACAGATGCACTATCTTTACATTCGAGCACTTGTTTACATGTGATATATTGACATGCACATGCGCTAAGCATAAACTATGAAATGCAAATGGCATTGTGACAAATTAACGACAACCCGAAAATGTTTCGAAATATGTCTTACGAATTTTTATGATATTTTCTATTCATCACGTTATTTATTCCTCAATGTTTATAGTCCATAACATAAATTCATAAATATTTTCAGGAAATTGCTGTTCATGCAGAGAAATGTATATTACAAGTGTGCCAGAGAGGGAAGACAGCTTCGTCTTCTGAGCAAGAACAAAGAGGAACGAAGCTGAAAGACATTTTATATATATATATATATATATATATATATATATATATATATATATATATATATATATATATATATATTGTGATGGTAACGCGTTGGTGTTCGGCTGTTTAAGGCTAGGGGTATGGCCTCGTCACATAGTTATAAAAAAAAATAGAAAAATTGGAACTTCGTCTGTGGTAAGGTAAGGAGAAGACACACAAAACACAAGTAAACTTTAACAATGAAATTTTAATTACGTTAAATAAATCAAAACATGAAAAAAATGGACAAACAAATTCGTATAATAAAATCAATCAATCAAAATAATAAGAATAATTAAATGACACAATGAAAAGTTACGTTAAGATAAAATAACAAGAAGTGCAACACAAAATTAAAGGGAGGTGCTGGAATATTGGCTTTAAGCTACCACCTCTCTCAGTACACGCTAACGTCTAGCCGGGAGGAGTGATAACTGCGAGAGCACAGAATATTCTGAGGTCTGAGGTCATGGCGACCCCAGACATCAAGTAGTATGGGGGGGTGGAGTGCAGTTGCAGCCCGGCCGGCGACCAATCAGCGGAGCCGGTAGCGATCAACAGGTAGTTTGGCGGTTTGAGTCTGAACAGGTGTCTCTGGCTGCAACGTTTTGCGCTCTGGCAAACCTTGGAGATGTTGTTGTCGTTGTTGGACATTTCTTCCCTAGTAGTTTTATATAGTTTGTTACGACGTAATTGTGGAGGGAAGAGCAGGCTCAATCTCTTGAAGGAGATTATCGTCACAACTCTCCCCCGAAGCCTGCGGTTCTGGAAGAAGTACGTCGTTATGTGGTGGAGTATTAGATGGAGTTGCTTCTACTTCATAAACTCTGGAGAGATCATGGGCTAAGATGTTGTCAGACTCTTGGTATAGCGTGTCTCCAGGTTGAATTTCTGCAGTTAGCAAGCCCATAGTAGAAGACGTTCAGATGAGAAGTGGGCGTGCTGTAGGAGGTGTAGGGTGGTGTGGTCCGTATTGATGGTGGACCGAGCACTTTTCAGGTGTGGAGGGAAGTGCTGAAGCTTCAGGATGAGGAAGAGTAGCTCCTTGCCAATTGTTCCGTAGTTCCTTGTAGCAGTAGTCGCTGACAGGTGTATTCTTCTCGCCTCGTTGCTGCATCACGACACCACCAACGTCGGTACCATTGGCGTCGACATGGAGGATGAAGGGCTTATCTGACGAGGTGAGAGTGGAATTAGAAAAGGGCAAAGGAGCACGATTATTATCCTGAAAGCATTTGGGAAGATCATTAAGGATTTCGGAATTAGAAAGTGCTGACTCCTTGTCAGTGCTTTCGGGAGGAGAAGCTGGGAAGGTCTCACTATGGATGTAGGGTTCTGTGAAGGTAGAACAATTAGTCAGGACAGTGGGAGGAGTACCATTATATTGCTTCAGGAGGTTGACGTGGCACAGCTGGGTCTTCCGCCGCCTATCTGGAGTCTCTATTACGTAGTTGTTATTATTCCTGCACTCTTTGACGCAGTAGGGTCCTGAAAATTTGTTTTGTAAAGGTGAACCTGGGATAGGGAAATAGGCAAGGACGAAGTCTCCTGGCTTGAATTTTCTTACTTTGCTGGTCTGGTCGTAATGAGTCTTCATTCTCACCTGGGCTTTCAATAGATTATCATGGGCAAAGCGGTGGACTCTCTCTAGAATGTGTTGAAGGTTTTGAAGAAACTGGGGCACATTCTGATGCTCACTGAAGGTGGCATCTCTGAGAGAGTCTTTGAAAACCTTAAGGGGAGTACGGCACTTACGGCCGTAGAGCATCTCATAAGGAGATACTCCTAGGGACTCATTGGGGAGACTTCTGAAAATACACATTATTAGGTCAATCTGCTTATCCCAATCCTTCGAGGTTTCACTACAAAACTTTTTCAAGAGTGCTTTGATGGTCTGATGACTACGTTCAAGAGAACCCTGTGAAGCAGGATGATAGGGGCTGGACAATACCTGTTTGATGTTGAACTCCTCCAGTGTCCTTTTGAAGAGATCACTGGTGAAGTTGGTACCACAGTCACTTTGAATCTCCCTGGGAAATCCGTATTGAGTGAAGATCTTCAATAGATGTTTTATAACCGTAGCAGCCGTGATGTTCTTCACTGGAACTGCTATGGGAAATCTGGTGGTAGGACACAGGATGGTTAGGATGTAGGCGTTACCTGAACTGGTCCGAGGTAAAGGACCAACACAGTCTATTATGAGTCTGTGGAAAGGTTCCGCAGGCACCTGTATGGGAATCAGTGGCGCTCTGGGAATGGAGATGTTCGGTTTGCCTGCCATCTGACATGGTTGACACTGTTTTACGTACTGTTTGACGTTATTTACCATACCTGGCCAGTAGTAGTCTTGACGAATCCCATGGTAAGTCTTGTTGAAGCCGTAGTGGGAGAACGCTCCATGGGCCAGGTGTAGTATAGTGGGCCGCAGGCTGGTGGGAATCACAAGTTGTTCGATGTTGGCCCAATCGTCCTCCTCCTTCAGTTTACTGGGTCTATATCTGCGGTAGAGTAAGTCGTTCTCTAGGAAGAACCCAGGAATACTGTCGGGTTGAGTCTCAGCCTGGAAAAACAATGGTGTTAAAGTAAGATCTTCCCTCTGCAACTTACGGAACTCCAACTTGGTCAGATGCGGGGGGAGTTTCTGAGGGTCTTGAGGGACAGCGGTAGCAGTAGAGTCAGCTGGCTGTGGACGTGCGGCTTGTGCACGGGTGGTCACGAGAACCGGAGGAGAAACTTCATCACTCTCTTGAACCTCTGCTGGAACATACTCTAGAATAGGGTTTAGTGGCACAGAGTTACACACCTGGGGTTTGTCCATGACGATCAGGTTGGTCGGTTGCAGGTCTTCTGCCAAGTCGTTGCCTAGGAGAAGTTGCACTCCAGGCATGGGAAAAGGCTTTTCCCTGACGGTGACTTGGACTTCCCCGTTCACGTAGGGACAATCCAGGTGGACTCTGGCGAGAGGGTATGGAGTGGTAGCAGTGAGGTCAGTGATGAAGACAGTTTCTCCGGTGTAGACGATGTTGGGCACAGCCGACTTCAAGATGATCGATTGAAGAGCCGCTGTGTCCCTCAAGATCTTCAATTTGAAACGTCCCTCCGGATTTGAACCGTTGGCAGAGACAGTTCCAGTATACAGGTGGTTACTGAAAAGAGAAAGATCATTAACATTAACACCAACATTCATCACAGGCTTACCGGACTTAGGAGGAGTTGGTTTGGGTCTTTGTTGGTCAGTGGTTCCCTTGTATTGAGACTTACCACACTTGTCTATGGTATGTCCATAGAGTCTACAATACTTGCAGTACAGTTGTGAACCAGCTTGATCGGGGCTCACCTTCTCGTAACTGTACCACGACTTCTTACTGGAGGATGGTTCAGGTGTCAGCCGGTGGATGAGGCTGTAAGTGTCAGCCGACTTAGCACACTTCAGGTAGTCGGTTTCTTCTTTATCTGCTAAGTAGAGGCGGACAGGAGGCGGCACACGTCTCAAGAATTCTTCAACAAGCATCAGGTTGACGAGTTCTGTAAAAGTAGAGACATGTGCTGCTTCCAGCCATTTCATGAAATACCTCCGTTTCCTGTTAGCAAACTCAAGGAAGGTAGTGGTACTTGCCTTCAGGTGGTCACGGAATTTCCTTCTATAACTTTCGGTGGAAAGTAGGTAGGCGTCCAACACTGCTTGTTTCAGAGTGTGGTAGTCATTCTCAGACGCCAAAGTACTGAGTGTGACTGCAGCTCTACCTGTAAGATGGACTCTGAGAAGTGTGGCCCATTGGTCGACAGGCCAACTGAGTTGATTAGCAAGGGTTTCAAAGGTGGTGAAAAACACATCAACTTCTGCTTCTACAAAGGATGGCATTAACTTACTTGCATGTGATATATTAAAACTGACGGGAAGATTGGCAGTAGCTTGCTGGCGTTGAGTGAAGTGTGAAGTTTCCAAGGCGATTTCACGTTGACGACACTCTAGAGCCAGAGTCGCTTGTTGCTTGTCATGTTCGCGTTGTATTTCCAACTCGCGTTGTTTGGTTTCAAGCTGTACTCGTTCACGTTCACGGAGTAATGCGACCTCACGTTCGTGTTCTTCTCTCCTCAAAGCGGCCTCGCGTTCTTGTTCGTTTCTCCTCAAAGCAGCCTCGCGTTCTTGTTCGTCTCTCCTCAAAGTAGTTTCACGTTCTCTGAGGGTGATTTCTCGTTCTTGTTCTTCCCTACGTATGGCAGCTGCTTCTCTTTGCTGCTCACGTTCAATCTTGGCCAGCTCTAGTTTGAGTTTCAGCGTTGCCAAATCAGTTTTCTCTGCAATATAGTAAGTTTCATGAGTTTCAGAGTCTATCTTACCTTGCTCTAAATAGTAATCCAGCAACAGGTTGTGTAGGTCATTTTTGTTGGCTTGGTAGGGAACTTCTAATTGATACTCATGTGCAAGAGTTTGTAATTCAGTCTTCTTGGCACGACTTAAAGTCCCTATTTCACCTGCTGGATTTGTACGGAAAGCTTGGAGACGAAACATGGTGAAATTAGCAAATAAAGGTACACGAATATTCAATAGTGAATGTCAGAAACAGGACAACGTGGCAACTGGTACCTATCCTGTGAGATCTTTAACAATTAAAGTTAAGTAAAAGATGTTAAATGATTAAATTAAATCAAGGGCGCAGGAAATCTTGTACCCGGTACTCATGTAAGAGGATAAGGGCAAGAAAATCCTACTAACAAATGAAACAGAGTTTCGAAAACAAATGAAACAGTAAATTGTCTCAAAAGTAAAATTGGTAGTCCAAGGATGTAGGCATACCTTGCCAAGTCTCTATAGGACATAAAGCAAGTTTTTCCTACTGAATTTAATATGATACTTACAGAATTAGCGAACTTTTGTGCTCTGAAAAAGTAAGCTAATTCCCTACCGTTGTATGTATCATCATCTCTGACTGACGTGTAGGGGTGCGAGGTGTCAACTGGTGACGAGAACTGCTGCTGAGGTCCCAATTCAGCAACTAAAGTTCGAGCTAGAGGAACTATGGCCCTCTTTGTCCTCCTACAGTAAGATTGCAGAAGATTGGGTACTCTTGACCCGGGGCAGACCACAGTACCAGGGTACCAATATGATGATCTGTCAAAATGAGAAATATTCAAGGGACATAGATGGTAAACACGAGTAATAACAAGGAGGGAGAGATGACCAATTAAGAGTATGACTGCGGCCTACAGTCACCACGTAATCCAAAGTTGTCTCACCTTCACTATATGTTACTCTCGTAATGCACAATACACCGCACCTTATAAAAAATGAAATTGAATATGAAAAATAGTAAAGCTACGTTAACAAAGTTAAATACGCTTACCATAAATTACCACTTGGCACCAGTACCTGAGTGAAGCTCCTAGGACAGGCCCCCATATAACTTGTGACGGTAACGCGTTGGTGTTCGGCTGTTTAAGGCTAGGGGTATGGCCTCGTCACATAGTTATAAAAAAAAATAGAAAATCTGGAACATCGTCTGTGGTAAGGTAAGGAGAACACAAAACACAAGTAAACTTTAACAATGAAATTTTAATTACGTTATATAAATCAAAACATGAAAAAAATGGACAAACAAATTCGTATAATAAAATCAATCAATCAAAATAATAAGAATAATTAAATGACACAATGAAAAGTTACGTTAAGATAAAATAACAAGAAGTGCAACACAAAATTAAAGGGAGGTGCTGGAATATTGGCTTTAAGCTACCACCTCTCTCAGTACACGCTAACGTCTAGCCGGGAGGAGTGATAACTGCGAGAGCACAGAATATTCTGAGGTCTGAGGTCGTGGCGACCCCAGACATCAAGTAGTATGGGGGGGTGGAGTGCAGTTGCAGCCCGGCCGGCGACCAATCAGCGGAGCCGGTAGCGATCAACAGGTAGTTTGGCGGTTTGAGTCTGAACAGGTGTCTCTGGCTGCAACGTTTTGCGCAAGAGGAGTGTTGTTAACGCATACGTCGACCGTGCTCTCAGCCACAGCTCAGAATGGAAGCAAGTCGACGAAGAACTCTGTAGGGTAAGGCAGGTCCTAGTCAATAACGGCTTCTCCAATGGTTTCATCGAAGACATCATAAGAAGGAAAGTGAAAAGCCATGCAACCTCTGAAGAGACAACTAACACAACACCTATACCCCCTATTAGACTATTTTACAGGAACTTCTTTTCCACAGCTCATAAAACGGAGGAAAGGGTCCTGAAAGATATTGTTAATAGAAACGTTATCCCTACAGACAAAAATCAGAGGATACAACTGACGATTTACTATAAAACCAGAAAAACGGCCAGCCTACTCATGAGAAACTCTCCAGACACAAAACAGAACGCTTTAAAAGAGACTAACGTCGTCTATGCCTTCAAATGCCCACTTGGGGACTGTAAGCTCCAAAAAACCCAGTATATAGGCAAGACAACAACATCTCTTTCTAGGCGTTTAACGATGCATAAGCAACAGGGCTCCATTAAGGAACATATAATCTCTTCCCATAACCAAACCATCGCCAGAGAAATCCTAGTAAACAACACAGAAATCATCGATAGATACAGCGATAGCAGGCGGCTTGACGTTTGCGAGGCACTACACATCAAGAAGTCAACACCAGCAATCAACAGCCAATTATTGCACAACTATATTCTACCCACCTCAAGACTCCGCTCCAATATAGAAGCATCAAGAAATATGGACCAATAGGCTTTCTACAAACACTTCTATTCAATACCCATTGTTTCTGTTCTGTCTTGTGTTGATACTTTTAATACCCTATTAATATCCCCTATTGTTCTGTCTTGTGTTAATGCCACATCACCCCTCCCACCTCACTCAAATGTAGATATAAAATCAGAGATACGTAAGTTCTAATCAGTTGTGTATTTGTGAAGTCTTTGAAAATGTAATAAGTTTTACGAAACGCGCCCGTGTCGCGTCAGACTAGAAATAAAAATGAATTTTGGAGAAGTGATTTTTGATTTACCTCCAACAGTGAAGCGTAATGTACGAAAGATTGAGAAAATTCGTGTTAGAATTATTAATCTTACTTTTTCGGTCATATTTAATAATATATGTCTACAGGAAAGACTGCTACCAAAATATACTAATATATATATATATATATATATATATATATATATATATATATATATATATATATATATATATATATATATATATATTACAAGAATAACAAAGTCATTGAAGCCACCAAAACCAATATTAATCCTTAAAGAAATAAATTTGTATTTGAAAAGACGATTAAGTCAGGTATATGTCTTAGAGCGCCATATATTGATCATCTAGCTCCATAAACAACAATTAAAAAATACATATAAAACAGGACACAATTAACTTAATTTGTAATATAGAAAAATATGTGCACATTTTCAATTTGTAACTGATCATTTCTTCCTAAAATTCCTTTCAATGCCGTCGATAAGTGCACAACAAATTTCAACATTAGAAGCACAAAACGAATGGGGAAAGTAGCAATTTACAGGAAATGTTACCCATTCAGGGATATACACCTCGGAGTATTACTTCCCCTAACAAATTCCCTCTAAACATTTATCTCATTATCAGTGGTCAATAAGGTCAGTGGTATAATTTGGGCGCCAGACCGCTGGGAATTATACGAACCACTTGCGACAAATGTACTACAATAATCAGTTTGTCTCTCGCGATAAACGAACCGCCTCGATAATTAGTATTTCCAGTCAACTGGATGACACTGACTGTAACAAATACGGGCCAGCATGTACCAGTCTGTTTTTGTTATTTTATATATGTGTAGATTAGCTGCGTTTGTCACGGAATGACAGGAAGGGGGGAAGTATCAGGAGAAAGCGCCAAGCCATTACGACTATATAGCACTTGGAAGGGATCAGGATAAGGCTTTAGGATGGACTAGGGGAAGGGGGGGGGGAGTAAGTTTGCTACCAGGTGTATGAAAGTGTGATATTCTCCGCATATCGGCGTATATATACTGAGAGTATAGTCCTGGACAAGGCTTAGTAGTAAAAGTATATCTGCTGGTTGGTCAGTAAGCTTGTGTAATATCTTTAATAACTCTTCAGACGCTATAAGTTGACAGACTTGAAGCCAAATACAAAACGAAGAAAGATGCAGGCACGTCTGACTGTCTCTCTGTCTGTCTATCCACGTCGTACAGCTCTAGCCAACACTGCTTGGTGAATGAGTCTGACCACACACTACACGAAGGTGTTTGCTAAACTTAAGAACATAAGAATCAATTAAACAACAGAAGGCCTATATTGGTCCAGACGTGACCGCTCCTATTTATCATATCCACCCAAACCCATTAATTTTTTAGGTCTAACTTACGCTTGAAACAATCAAGGGATCGTAGGTATTATGTTATCCTGTAGCATCATTGAACCTATTTACAAAAATTTTGTGTTAATAAGTTTATCCTTTAGGCTGCATTGTTTTCATGTTGCACATCGCATGCCACCTGTTTTATTTTTTATTTTAAACTTGCCTTCCCAGGACGTTTAAATTACCCTATATGAATTTATTTTTAATTTCACAACCAACTTTTTTTTCCATTCACTAATCTAAATATTTTTTTTTTTGCTTGCTGGAATTTCTCTTTTTCCATTTATTGGACTTTTTCATATAAGGATTACACTTTTACTCTGAAAACATTTATTCCCCTATTTCCCTGCAGGGATGAATTTTTTTACCAGTATGGAGTCCTTGCTTCTGATTTATTACATCACCAAGTATTTTACAGTGATTTAGCTGCACACATTTCTTGGGGAAGTTGAAGTGGGGCGAGGCGGGGGAGAGAAAGGGGAGAAAACCTCCTTGGGTTGAGGTGTGAGGCAGGATGGAGAGACTCATTGGTTGAGGTGTGAGGCAGGATGGAGAGCCTCTCACAGGTTGAGGAGTGAGGCAGGAAAGAGAGCCACACAGGTTGAGGTGTGAGGCAGGAGAGAAAGCCTCTCACAGGTTGAGGAGTGAGGCAGGAAAGAGAGCCACACATGTTGAGGTGTGAGGCAGGAGAGAGAGCCACATTGGTTGAGGAGTGAGGCAGGAAAGAGAGAGAGCCACACTGGTTGAGGTGTGAGGCAGGAGAGAGAGCCACACAGGTTGAGGAGTGAGACAGGAAAGAGAGCCACACTGGTTGAGAAGTGAGGCAGAGAGAGAGCCACACTGGTTGAGGAGTGAGGCAGGAAAGAGAGCCACACTGGTTGAGGAGTGAGGCAGGAAAGAGAGAGAGCCTCTCACTGGTTGAGGAGTGAGGCAGAAAAAAGAGCCACACTGGTTGAGGAGTGAGGCAGGAAAGAGAGAGAGCCTCTCACTGGTTGAGGAGTGAGGCAGGAGAGAGAGCCACACAGGTTGAAGAGTGAGGAAGAAGAGAGAGCCTCTCACTGGTTGAGGAGTGAGGCAGGAAAGAGAGCCACACTGGTTGAGGAGTGAGGCAGGAAAGAGAGTCACACTGGTTAAGGAGTGAGGCAGGAAAGAGAGCCTCTCACAGGTTGAGGAGTGAGGCAGGAAAGAGAGAGAGCCACACTGGTTGAGGAGTGAGGCAGGAGAAAGAGAGCCACACTGGTTGAGGAGTGAGGCAGGAAAGAGAGCCACACTGGTTGAGGAGTGAGGCAGGAAAGAGAGCCACACAGGTTGAGGAGTGAGGCAGGAAAGAGAGCCACACAGGTTGAGGAGTGAGGCAGGAAAGAGAGCCACACTGGTTGAGGAGTGAGGCAGGAGAGAAAGAGAGCCACACTGGTTGAGGAGTGAGGCAGGAGAGAAAGAGAGCCACACTGGTTGAGGAGTGAGGCAGCTCGGTAACGCGCCTTCCATGTACCTCCACAGGGGGTGTCAGGATCGGAGAAATATACCGTAAAGCTGTTTTCTCTCCCCTACAGTCATTTAAAGTTTCTCTTCGTTTCCCCTCTTTTTCGCAATTCGTTGTCCTTCCTTCCCCATTTTTTCTCCAACTCTTTTTCCCTATTCTTCTTGCTGTCTTCCTATTTCTCTTCTCCCTACTCTCCTCACCTACATATCATCGATATCGAGGCATACAATTTATCTGCATAAAAAGTTATTAAACCCTGGATAATTATCTGAACGAGTTCGTTAACCGTTAAATCATAAGCAATACAGTTGACCTAAAGAGGGGATGAAAGTGCGTCAGATCAGAACAACGAAACAAGAATGTCTAGTTAAACCATAAACGCGATTATTGTAGTATCCAGTTCCATCCATTGCGAGAGATTGTACTTTGTATATGTGAATAAGTGTATCTTGTATATGTAAATAATTATATCTTGTATGTGTGAATAAGTGTACCTTCTGTAAGTGAATAATTGTACCTTGTTTGCAATTATTAATAATATATTATTATTAATTAATAATTATATTAATTAATATTAATAATTAACTAATTAATAATAAAAACAAATTAATAATTGATGTAAATAATATTAATTACTAATTACTATTATATATTAACCTTGAATTAATATTCACTCACACATTATATATATATATATATATATATATATATATGCAAACAAGCCTGAATGGTCCCCAGGACTATATACAACTGAAAACTCACACCCCAGAAGTGACTCGAACCCATACTCCCACAACTGGTATGTACAGGGACGCCTTAATCCGCTTGACCATCACGACCGGACATAAGGAAGTGATAGCCGAGGCTATATGAACCACTTCCCCGCCGGCACTCGGATGGTTATCTTGGGCATAGCATTTTATCAAATCACCTCATTCTTTGGGGCACACGTGAGGAACACAAATGCAAACAAGCCTGAATGGTCCCCAGGACTATATACAACTGAAAACTCACACCCCAGAAGTGACTCGAACCCATACTCCCACAACTGGTATGTACAGGGACGCCTTAATCCGCTTGACCATCACGACCGGACATAAGGAAGTGATAGCCGAGGCTATATGAACCACTTCCCCGCCGGCACTCGGATGGTTATCTTGGGCATAGCATTTTATCAAATCACCTCATTCTTTGGGGCACACGTGAGGAACACAAATGCAAACAAGCCTGAATGGTCCCCAGGACTATATACAACTGAAAACTCACACCCCAGAAGTGACTCGAACCCATACTCCCACAACTGGTATGTACAGGGACGCCTTAATCCGCTTGACCATCACGACCGGACATAAGGAAGTGATAGCCGAGGCTATATGAACCACTTCCCCGCCGGCACTCGGATGGTTATCTTGGGCATAGCATTTTATCAAATCACCTCATTCTTTGGGGCACACGTGAGGAACACAAATGCAAACAAGCCTGAATGGTCCCCAGGACTATATACAACTGAAAACTCACACCCCAGAAGTGACTCGAACCCATACTCCCACAACTGGTATGTACAGGGACGCCTTAATCCGCTTGACCATCACGACCGGACATAAGGAAGTGATAGCCGAGGCTATATGAACCACTTCCCCGCCGGCACTCGGATGGTTATCTTGGGCATAGCATTTTATCAAATCACCTCATTCTTTGGGGCACACGTGAGGAACACAAATGCAAACAAGCCTGAATGGTCCCCAGGACTATATACAACTGAAAACTCACACCCCAGAAGTGACTCGAACCCATACTCCCACAACTGGTATGTACAGGGACGCCTTAATCCGCTTGACCATCACGACCGGACATAAGGAAGTGATAGCCGAGGCTATATGAACCACTTCCCCGCCGGCACTCGGATGGTTATCTTGGGCATAGCATTTTATCAAATCACCTCATTCTTTGGGGCACACGTGAGGAACACAAATGCAAACAAGCCTGAATGGTCCCCAGGACTATATACAACTGAAAACTCACACCCCAGAAGTGACTCGAACCCATACTCCCACAACTGGTATGTACAGGGACGCCTTAATCCGCTTGACCATCACGACCGGACATAAGGAAGTGATAGCCGAGGCTATATGAACCACTTCCCCGCCGGCACTCGGATGGTTATCTTGGGCATAGCATTTTATCAAATCACCTCATTCTTTGGGGCACACGTGAGGAACACAAATGCAAACAAGCCTGAATGGTCCCCAGGACTATATACAACTGAAAACTCACACCCCAGAAGTGACTCGAACCCATACTCCCACAACTGGTATGTACAGGGACGCCTTAATCCGCTTGACCATCACGACCGGACATAAGGAAGTGATAGCCGAGGCTATATGAACCACTTCCCCGCCGGCACTCGGATGGTTATCTTGGGCATAGCATTTTATCAAATCACCTCATTCTTTGGGGCACACGTGAGGAACACAAATGCAAACAAGCCTGAATGGTCCCCAGGACTATATACAACTGAAAACTCACACCCCAGAAGTGACTCGAACCCATACTCCCACAACTGGTATGTACAGGGACGCCTTAATCCGCTTGACCATCACGACCGGACATAAGGAAGTGATAGCCGAGGCTATATGAACCACTTCCCCGCCGGCACTCGGATGGTTATCTTGGGCATAGCATTTTATCAAATCACCTCATTCTTTGGGGCACACGTGAGGAACACAAATGCAAACAAGCCTGAATGGTCCCCAGGACTATATACAACTGAAAACTCACACCCCAGAAGTGACTCGAACCCATACTCCCACAACTGGTATGTACAGGGACGCCTTAATCCGCTTGACCATCACGACCGGACATAAGGAAGTGATAGCCGAGGCTATATGAACCACTTCCCCGCCGGCACTCGGATGGTTATCTTGGGCATAGCATTTTATCAAATCACCTCATTCTTTGGGGCACACGTGAGGAACACAAATGCAAACAAGCCTGAATGGTCCCCAGGACTATATACAACTGAAAACTCACACCCCAGAAGTGACTCGAACCCATACTCCCACAACTGGTATGTACAGGGACGCCTTAATCCGCTTGACCATCACGACCGGACATAAGGATAAAGGCGTCCCTGTACATACCAGTTGTGGGAGTATGGGTTCGAGTCACTTCTGGGGTGTGAGTTTTCAGTTGTATATAGTCCTGGGGACCATTCAGGCTTGTTTGCATTTGTGTTCCTCACGTGTGCCCCAAAGAATGAGGTGATTTGATAAAATGCTATGCCCAAGATAACCATCCGAGTGCCGGCGGGGAAGTGGTTCATATAGCCTCGGCTATCACTTCCTTATGTCCGGTCGTGATGGTCAAGCGGATTAAGGCGTCCCTGTACATACCAGTTGTGGGAGTATGGGTTCGAGTCACTTCTGGGGTGTGAGTTTTCAGTTGTATATAGTCCTGGGGACCATTCAGGCTTGTTTGCATTTGTGTTCCTCACGTGTGCCCCAAAGAATGAGGTGATTTGATAAAATGCTATGCCCAAGATAACCATCCGAGTGCCGGCGGGGAAGTGGTTCATATAGCCTCGGCTATCACTTCCTTATGTCCGGTCGTGATGGTCAAGCGGATTAAGGCGTCCCTGTACATACCAGTTGTGGGAGTATGGGTTCGAGTCACTTCTGGGGTGTGAGTTTTCAGTTGTATATAGTCCTGGGGACCATTCAGGCTTGTTTGCATTTGTGTTCCTCACGTGTGCCCCAAAGAATGAGGTGATTTGATAAAATGCTATGCCCAAGATAACCATCCGAGTGCCGGCGGGGAAGTGGTTCATATAGCCTCGGCTATCACTTCCTTATGTCCGGTCGTGATGGTCAAGCGGATTAAGGCGTCCCTGTACATACCAGTTGTGGGAGTATGGGTTCGAGTCACTTCTGGGGTGTGAGTTTTCAGTTGTATATAGTCCTGGGGACCATTCAGGCTTGTTTGCATTTGTGTTCCTCACGTGTGCCCCAAAGAATGAGGTGATTTGATAAAATGCTATGCCCAAGATAACCATCCGAGTGCCGGCGGGGAAGTGGTTCATATAGCCTCGGCTATCACTTCCTTATGTCCGGTCGTGATGGTCAAGCGGATTAAGGCGTCCCTGTACATACCAGTTGTGGGAGTATGGGTTCGAGTCACTTCTGGGGTGTGAGTTTTCAGTTGTATATAGTCCTGGGGACCATTCAGGCTTGTTTGCATTTGTGTTCCTCACGTGTGCCCCAAAGAATGAGGTGATTTGATAAAATGCTATGCCCAAGATAACCATCCGAGTGCCGGCGGGGAAGTGGTTCATATAGCCTCGGCTATCACTTCCTTATGTCCGGTCGTGATGGTCAAGCGGATTAAGGCGTCCCTGTACATACCAGTTGTGGGAGTATGGGTTCGAGTCACTTCTGGGGTGTGAGTTTTCAGTTGTATATAGTCCTGGGGACCATTCAGGCTTGTTTGCATTTGTGTTCCTCACGTGTGCCCCAAAGAATGAGGTGATTTGATAAAATGCTATGCCCAAGATAACCATCCGAGTGCCGGCGGGGAAGTGGTTCATATAGCCTCGGCTATCACTTCCTTATGTCCGGTCGTGATGGTCAAGCGGATTAAGGCGTCCCTGTACATACCAGTTGTGGGAGTATGGGTTCGAGTCACTTCTGGGGTGTGAGTTTTCAGTTATATATATATATATATATATATATATATATAATATATATATATATATATATATATATATATATATATATATATATATATATATATATATATATATATATATATATATAATATATATATATATATATATATATATATATATATATATATATATATATATATATATATATATATATATATGTGTGTGTGTGTATATCACGAAAATAAACACGTGATTTTAAAAATGTGACAATGTCAGACCACGGAGGAAAAATGAAACAGGAATTTCCTTAAGTACTTTCGTATATTAATACATCTTCAGAAGGAGTCACTCACTCCTTCTGAAGATGTATTAATATACGAAAGTACTTAAGGAAATTCCTGTTTCTAATTTCCTCCGTGGTCTGACATTGTCATATATATATATATATATATATATATAGATATATATATATATATATATATATATATATATATATATATATATATATATATTTCATATATATATATATATATATATATATATATATATATATATATATATATATATATATATATATATATACATATATATATATATACATATATATATATGTGTGTGTATATATGACAGAAAGAGAGAGAGAGAGAGAGAGAGAGAGAGAGAGAGAGAGAGAGAGAGAGAGAGAGAGAGAGAGAGAGAGAGAGAGAGAGAGAGAGAGAGAGAGAGAGAGAGCTGATATAGCTTAACGCTGCACTCCCCTAATTATGATGAAGGGAACAGATCTTAGTAGCATCAGCCCCGTGAGGGGTGCCTGGTGCCTGGTGCCTGGTGCCTGGTGCCTGGTGTGTTGCCTGGTGCCTGGTGTGTTGCCCGTCCTCCTGTACTCTAGTCCTCATGATTTCCTAATGGTGAGAAATGAGCATGTGGTTAAAGTACACCACAGATCAAAGTACACCACAAGTCAAAGTACACCACAGGTTAAAGTACGCCACAGGTTAAAGTACGCCACAGGTCAAAGTACACCACAGGTCAAAGTACACCACAGGTCAAAGTACGCCACAGGTCAAAGTACACCACAGGTCAAAGTACACCACAGATCAAAGTACACCACAGGTCAAAGTACACCACAGGTCAAAGTACACCACAGGTCAAAGTACGCCACAGGTCAAAGTACACCACAGGTCAAAGTACACCACAGATCAAAGTACGCCACAGATCAAAGTACACCACAGGTCAAAGTACACCACAGATCAAAGTACGCCACAGATCAAAGTACACCACAGATCAAAGTACACCACAGATCAAAGTACACCACAGATCAAAGTACGCCACAGGTCAAAGTACACCACAGATCAAAGTACACCACAGATCAAAGTACACCACAACCGCCACATCAAACACAACTCCTCTCATAATGCTCTATTACATATTCACTAAGAGCATTATAGAACAGAAGAAAGAATAATGAAAATATTATTTTAAATAGCGTGAAACCGACAGCTTTAGACCAAACACTGAAATTTATTTTTATTTTAAAACAAAACCCACTGATGATTTAAAACTTAAGAACAGTCCCAATGCAGGCGATGAGTCACAATAACGTGGCTGAAGTATGTTGACCAGACCACACACTAGAAGTTGAAGGGACGACGACGTTTCGGTCCGTCCTGGACCATTCTCAAGTCGATTGTCATTCACCTATATACAGTGGTCATTCTCAAGTCGACAATTGACTTGAGAATGGTCCAGGACGGACCGAAACGTCGTCGTCCCTTCAACTTCTAGTGTGTGGTCTGGTCAACAGTCCCAATAAACAATACAACCCTCCTCGAAAAGCAAACGTGGTATGCTAATTTTGTCACCTTCGATCTACTTATATTGGTATGGCCACAACAAAGCTTTCGAGAAGACTGACCTAGCTGCCCTCTACAAGCTGGTGCCCCTAGAAGCCATATGCAAAGTGAACATAATGCAGCCCTCACTAGGAACATGCTAATAGGTATTGCAACAATCCTGGCATCCACCACTGACCAAAGATGATTGCAAATCCAGAAAGCTATACTCATAAGAGAAAAACAAGATCCACTTTAAATATACAGAATAACGACTTCGCTACCTTGCCGACACTCAGATCCAGATCTCACCAAATATCACTGAATAATTTTAACGACGACATCTCTTTCGAGGCTCCGCCCACCGTGAGTACCAGAGTCTCGAGCAACACTTTACCCAATGTTTGATTGGCACTTTCCCCTTATTTATTACCTTATTCCCCTTATTTAATACTTTATTCCCCCTACTTCTTACTCTATATATAATGGACTCCATCTTCGTTCGACCCTTCACTTCACTCCTTCCACATGTTTATCTAACCGACAGTTGCATCTTATGTATTCATTCTTAATCTGAAGATGTTGCAGAGTGGAGAAAAACGTTGTAGAAAATAAATCAATAATTATTAGAGTTTCTTTACATGAATTTTTGGTAACTTGATTCCTCTTCTTAGTAGGAAAACAGAAACATAGAAAGCCTACATTATCAGATTAACAACGTGAACAATGCGGCGTTATCTTGAGGTTATCTTGGTGTTGCTGATCATTTAACCAAATATGCTTAAATGAACGCGTGCTCATTTAAATGAGCTCCCGCTGTGTCCATCATCATCAGAGCTGTACTAGTATAGCTCTCATGACGACCTGAGAGTGGAAAGCGCTAAGCTGTTGTCCTTTCAAAAATTTCACCCTGGTTATTCAACATAGATATATTATAAGATAACAAGGTATCTGTTACAAGATAACAAATAACACAATCTATTACTGTCCCGACTTTGTTCTTAGTACAGTAGTGTGTCTCTTCACCAACACTTAATGCACATATGGCGTTCAATTTACCTCCTTCCCATGTGAACGTGTTGAACGTTCCCCCTCGAGAGTGGCAGAGGACACAACAACAACAATGGCTCCACGAGGGCAGATTAGAGGGGGGAAACATGAGCTGACAGAGACTGATCATTACTGACAGAAGCACGAAAACCTATAACAACCAGCCTACATTATCGAGGCTGATGCCCATTAGTCTTAGGAAGCGTGTAATTCTTTCACGAAGGGGACCTTTTTTTGAAAGCTTCTGAACATTGTGTCCATATATGATGCACTTAGGACCAAAACAGACTATTCAGCCGCACGCAAAACTCTGCAAAATTCGTTTAATAGCTGCTGAAGAACCTTTCAATCTGCTTGTAGTCAATGATAATTAAACCCTAATATTGCATAGAACATAATTTAGGTGCACTTTCGAAGGATCCTTTTGAAACGTCTTTACATAAAATTTAACCGTTGTTGAATGTATATTTCCACATCTCAGTTCTTCTTTCCAGAGAAATAGGAATTGGGATGGGGACTTGGACTTCGTTATGGTGTGGGAATAGTCTGAATAAACTCTCAAGTTTAACAGACTGAAGTGGACAGTCTCACTTGCTGAGACATTCTGCCGGTAACCCTGGTATCTGACGTCGGTGTACTAGCTGCTTCTGCTGAAGATAGCACGTCTCACACACACACACACACACACACACACACACACACACACACACACACACACACACACACACACACACACACACACATCGGCAGAGGAACGCAGCGCACATGCACTTCTAATTCAACCAACTTGACCTTTCCTCGCTCTCCAACTTGCATTCCCTCCAACACAGAGAAAACACCGCCGCCTCTCACCCTGCCCCAGCCAATCTGCGGGGTTCTAAACTTGCTCCACCCCGCAAAAGACTTTCAAGAAAAGAATTCTGACTTCGCGTACAACACCATATTGAGTTTCCAGACATGGCCCTGATTTAGACTCTTGCCTTGTCGGGGGAAAACCGCGAAACAAATGGTTGAGTGTTTGTGTGAAGGTTGGACGTAGCAAAGTAAGCTTGCTATCTCTCGCTCAAGCTTGCTATCTCTCGCTCAAGCTTGCTATCTCTCGCTCAAGCTTGCTATCTCTCGCTCAAGCTTGCTATCTCTCGCTCAAGCTTGCTATCTCTCGCTCAAGCTTGCTTGCTTGCTTACTCACTTTTCCTCATCTTGGTGGCATGTTATTTCCTCGCCCCTCATACACCTGTTCTATCTCATTTAGGTACATTACACCCTATCGTGAAATCTATTATTTTATATATTTAATATGAATTTATCAATAGTAAAATGTTTGATTCACCTGTATTCAGTGGTCAACGTGATGAACTACAAAACGCCGTGTTTCGCTTAATATAGGAGTTTGGGTGGATATAAAGATGAGCTGCCTCGTATGGGCCAATGGGCATTCTGCAATTTTATTTATTATTATGTTCTTAATTTCTCTTTCAACATCTCATGTTTTTTAAAGGATCTGCAAAATACTTTATATCATCAGAGTGCTGGTACATCTTATGGCTCCATTACCCACACACACACACACACACACACACACACACACACACACACACACACACACACACACATCAAAACACACACACACACACTCTTCCTGAAGCCCACATCAAACGAATAATATCTGCGGCGTATGCGAGGCTGGCTAACATCAGAACTGCCTTAAGGAACCTGTGTAAGGAATCATTCAAAACCTTGTATACCACATATGTAAGACCAATCCTGGAGTATGCGGCCCCAGCATGGAGCCCGTACCTTGTCAAGCGCAAGGCGAAGCTGGAAAAAGTTCGTAGGTATGCCACTAGACTAGTCCCAGAACTAAGAGGCATGAGTTACGAAGAAAGGCTGCGGGAAATGCACTTTACGACACTGGAATACAGAAGAGTAAGGGGAGACATGATCACTACCTACAAAACTCTCAGAGGAATTGACAGGATAGATAAAGATAAAATGTTTAACACGGGTGGTACGCGAACAAGGGGACACAGGTGGAAACTGAGCACCCAAATGAGCCACAGGGACATTAGAACTTTTTCTGTGTCAGAGCAGTTAACAGATGGAATGCATTAGGCAGTGATGTGGTGGAGACTGACTCCATACACAGTTTCAAATGTAGATATGACAGAGCCCAGTAGGCTCAGCAATCTGTACATCAGTTGATTGACAGTTGAAAGGCGGGACCAAAGAGCCAGAGCTCAACCCCTGCAAGCACAAATAAGTGAGTACAACTAGGTGAGTACACAGATACATAGATACAAATGATACAAGGTATCATTAGGGAGATGAAATTCTTCTAGAATCAGAGATAGAGACAAAGACCTGGGGGTTGATATCACGCCAGACCTGTCCCCCGAAGTTCATATTAAGAGGATAACATCAGCGGCATATGCCAGGTTGGCCAACATTAGAACGGCATTCAGAAACTTGTGTAAGGAATCATTCAGAACATTGTATACCATATATGTCAGACCAATCCTGGAGTATGCAGCTCCAGCATGGAGCCCATATTTGGTCAAGCATAAGACTAAATTGGAGAAGGATCAAAGGTTTGCCACCAGACTAGTACCCGAGCTGAGAGGTATGAGCTACGAGGAGAGACTACGGGAGTTAAACCTCACGTCGCTGGAAGACAGAAGAATTAGGGAGAACATGATCACCACATACAAGATTCTCAAATGAATTGATAGGGTAGATAAGGACATGCCATTTACCACAAGGGGCACACGCACTAGGGGACACAGGTGGAAATTGAGTGCCCAAATGAGCCACAGAGATATAAGAATGAACTCTTTTAGTGGGACACTTTCAGAGTGGTTGACAAATGGAATACATTAGGAAGTGATGTGGTGGACGCTAATTCCATACATAGTTTCAAGTGTAGATATGATAGAGCCCAATAGGCTCAGGAACCTGTATACCAGTTGATTGACAGTTGAAAGGTGAGACTAAAGAGCCAGAGCTCAACCCCCGCAAGCCCCCACAAATAGGTGAGTACAAATAGTGTGCATGTGTGTACAAAATGTACACACATACTTCAGGAAGCAGCTGTCTAACTCCCAGGTACCTGTTTACGCTAGGTAACAGTGAAAGAAACTCTGCCATCAGATTTAGACCCTAGGACCCATCATTTTGTTTCTGCCATCAGAATTAGACCCTAGGTCTAGGTCGTAGCCCCTAGGTCGTCAACCCTACGATTACGAGTCCAGAGCGCTGTCCACTCAGCCGTCAAGCCACCTGTAGATATGCGCTATGACAACTATTCAGCTTCCCGTGAACACTTGCAAACAGCTAGCATCCAGACAGATAGCAACCAATTCCATCCCAGCGGGATTCGAACCCGCGGCCTCTGGATTAGAAGTCCAGCGCGCTATCCACTGCGCCATGGGGACTATTCTACTATTAGGTAGGAAACTATGAAGATGAAATTGGGTACTTTTGGTTTTATTTTTGAATAAGGCAAAAGTCTGACAGCTTTTCAATTCGTTAGGGAATGAGTTCCAAAGACCAGGTCTCTTTATTTGCATAGAGATATTTATATCTATCTCGGGATATCTGGGGATATTAAAGAGATATGTATTTCTGGTGTGGTGATTATGTGTTCTATTACATCTGTCCAAGAAGAGTTTCAGAATAGGGTTTGTACTTAAGAACGGGGTTTTGTAAATGTAATTTGCATAAGAGAAAGTGTCGAGTGAGTTTATGTTTAGCATGTTTAGGGATTTAAACGGGGGGTGGGGGGGTGGGGGGGGGTGGCTGAGTGTTGTCAACTCAATTTCTTTCTTTATTATGCACCCCATACTCATCCCGTGGGTGGTGGTGTAAAGGATTACAGAGGCACTAATCCCACTAAAAGGATTACTAATCGGTTCAGGCACTTAACCCTCTAGTTCGTTTAGCTAAGCAAATAACAATCTTTTGACGCTAGTTACAAAATTATTAATGTTATATATACATGTACACATACTCATACATACATGTCCACATATATACGTATACATATATACATACACATACATATTTAATCACCCACACAAATACAATCAATAATCTTTTGTGTTACAAGTGATTCAACAAGAGGCTCACAAGTCACTATCAGAAAGCAGAGTTTGTTATTGTTCTGATAGCAGATTTTTGCTGGGGGACGATGGGCTTGAGGTAATTTGCAGAGGTTGAGCTCCATGCACAGATACCATATGCAAGATAGGGATAGATTAGCGTGTAATATAGTGAGAGGAGAGCAGAGCTTGGAACATAATATTTGATTTTAGAGAGTATACCAATCGTTTTTGAGACTTTCTTGGTTATGTGCTGTATGTGGGTGCTGAAGTTGAGTCTCTTATCTAAGAATAGGCCAAGGAACTTTCCATCATTTTTATTGCTGATGATAACATTGTCTATCTGAACCTGAACTGCATTTGTTGATTTGCTTCCAAATAAGATGTGGTAGCGCTTTTTTATGTTTAGTGTGTTTGTTGGTTGACATCCATAAGTGGACGTTTTTTAGTTCATTGTTTACAACATTAAATAATGTGTGGAAAGGGGTCTTCATCAGGGGTCTGGGAATGGGATGCATTAGGAAGTGATGTGGTGAAGGCAGACTCCATACACAGTTTCAAGTGAAGATATGATAGAGCCCAAAATACTCGGGAACCTGTACACCTGTTGATTGACGGTTGAGAGGCGGGACCAAAGAGCCGAAGCTCAACCCCCGCAAGCACAACTTGGTGAACACACACACACACACTCACTGTCTTCTCGTTACAAAAGTGTTATTGAAGAACCGATCAACTTGATTGGATGGCACAGTTCGATATATATGAAACTACCCACTTTTCTACTATTTTGAATCCTGCAATACTCTCAATTTTGAATTCTGACTTTCACATCAGTTCTAATCTTCGATGTCATATTATGCAACTTGTATTTTATGCATTCACAAATGGTAGACCTTCCGTGACGATGTTATCCACCGACCAGGTGGCAGACAAAGATAAACAACAAAAACAGTGCAAGGCAATAATCAACATGATATACGATTATGAACGTGAAAAGCATTGTCTTCATTTATACATTGTAAAAACTCGCACCTATTTCAGATAGACCGTATGGATCAATGTTTACAAAACAAAATACAGAATGCTCATAGAGTAGGGGAAAGGATACAACACAGACAATGCAGGTTATGGCTACAGAGGCAGTTACAAAAGCAATTAGCTTGACGGAGGTATAGTCGGTAGACTCATGATAATATTTCGAGACCAAAAAGCGTAGTATTCATAGTCACAAAAGAGAGTATTCATAGTATTCATAGAGTCACCATAGAGTCATAATAGATTCCCAGTCTGGTTTTCGTTGAAATCGTTTGCGTTTGAAGTTCGTGATTTTGTTTTTATTATTTATTTATACAATTCTTACATTCTTGTACAGCTACTAGTACGAAAAGTAACGTTTCGGGCAAGTTACGACCCCGCGAAAAATCGTTTAACGACTAAGTATCCATTTTACTGTTGAGTTAAACAGGACAAAACGCTCACGAAATGCCAGGCGAACGAGCGCTTAACCACTACACCACGAGGGCTGTTAAACCTCAAGCATCCCCAGCGGGATTCGAACCCGCGGCCTCTGGATTAGAAGTCCAGCGCGCTATCCACTGCGCCATGGGGACTATATTCTAATATATATATAAATATTAATTTATTTTATAACATTTTATGTATGTTGACGTAAGCAATGCAAAATATGTTATATATCTAGAGTTTCAGGAAGCATTTGTTAAAGTTACTCATCTCAGACTACAGAAAAAATAAAAGTACACTGTTGTATTAAGTACCTGGATAAATGGGTTATCTGGATGTATATAATATGAACATTTGAGAAAATGTGTCATGTCAGGTTGAAGAAAAGTTACAAGTGGAGTGCCTCAAGGGTCTGTTCTGAGACAAGTTACATTCTTGATTTATATAATTGACATTGATAATAGTTCATTGCCGTGCATCTGAGCTTGCAAAAGGAAGAAGCTACGTCACAACTCCAATAGAGACACCGATATTATAGTCCTAATTGTACAGTAGATGTAGTCCTTATAGTAGTAGTGGATGTAGTACATATAGTACATATCCAGATCGCAGTGGATACAGTTTCAATGACACATTGGATATAGTCTCCATGACACGCTGAATATAGTCCCCATGGCGCAGTGGATAGCGCGCTGGACTTCTAATCCAGAGGCCGCGGGTTCGAATCCCGCTGGGGATGCTAGCTCTTTGCAAATGTTCACGGATAGTTTATCCAGCTTCCCGGAGCACATAGCGCATATTTATATAATATGAAGTTTAGGGGACATGGAGTCAATCTAGATAAATAAGATACAATGTATCAATTACTGATAACATGAAACACTTCTAAAGAAAGAATTATTCGTGTGCTTAAGACTACCTAAGACTTGGGTTGTTGCTTTCCCTTATTAGTTGGAATCTATGGTTGGTGGGGTTTGTCTAGCAATAAATTATTAGTTGTATGGTAATGTATTTGGGGAAATAAATAAATAAGGGTTAGTGCTGGCAGGGGAACAGATTGGACGAGAATTCATAAGTGTGGTTACACAGCAGAGATGGAAAACCCATAACAGACCTCCTTAAGGGGTGCTACACAAAAAGGTATTTGAAACAAAAGAAATCATATAAGTGCACTTGTGTGGAAAGAAACATTTATATGTTATCGGGCTAACTGAAATGTGTATCAATGCAGAAAACAGAACTATTAGTTGAATATATAATTAAGGGATATACGTTATTTCATAGTGTTAAAGAGAGCTACAAAATGACGCACATGTAAACTATTTGAAAGAATTCAATGAAAATAATGTTTATCTATTAATAGGTATCGTATACAAACCACCAAACTTTACCAGAACAGAAACAAGGTAATTATGGAAAGAAATTACTAAGGTTGACATCCTACCTACCTTAGCCTTTAGGTCTAAAAATTTGTGTTATTGTGGACATTAACTATTCAGCCAAACAAAATTGCTTGAACCAAGAATCGTAGATTAACATCTTGAAAAGCATAGTTTTAAAAAGGATTCCCAACATGCTTTCGCTGTGCCACATATTTAATAAGTGATATTTATATTATTTACAGTATTTTATATTTCAAACAGTTGAGAGCGGGAAGGGTTGCGATATTATATATCTTGATTTTAGCAAAGACCTTTTGGGTACTCCGCCTCGTGGATTATTAAACATTTTTAGGCCCGCGGCTTTTTAGGGAGTGAAGTTATGCCAAGTTGGATTAGGGTTCGGTTATTTCAGGGAAATAGTGTGTCTCAAAAATCGCAACAAGACGATCAAGATAGGCTTTTATAAATGATTGAAAGATGCAGCTTAATGCTGAACAAAAGAGTAAGGTTTTGAGCTCAGTTATGGGAATTTTGTAACTAGCTCATCAAGATCGTAACTTGCTTAGCTAAATGAATTGTGGGATTCATTCCCTTAGCCTATTATGTGACTCAGTATCCCCTTTCCACTACCGCCCACAAGATGGGTATGGGGTCCACAATAAATGAACTTAACTAACTGAGTTCAATTAGTAATATTAGAGTTCCAAACTGATGATGTCTGAATGCGAGAAAGATCTAAGAGTCATGAGAGGTAGGGATCTTAAGCAAAAAATCAACGTTTATAAAAATGTACGAATTATGTTCATGGCTAAAGTACATTTCCTGTTTCAACAGTAAGCTAATGTGGTGTACTCCGATTTCCGATATATACACTAAGAGTTTACTTTGATTCTGTCCTATGTTCAGGAATGTGGTATACTTACTGGTTGATCAGTAGGCTTTTGTGGAGTATCTCTCTTTCTCGGAGTATATAAACTGAGAATATACTTTCGTCCAGGACTATGTTGAGAACTAAAATATATTTGCTGGTCAGTAAGTCAGTAAGTAAAGTCATTCTCACCAATATAACCCTCCCAGAGTTTGACAACCTTTAAGGCTAGCCAATACAAATTGGCACCCCCAGAACATATTAGTACAGGAGCAAATCCACAAGAGCCTTGAGGAAGGGTTCGAACCTATGTGCAGGGTGTTCCCAGGAACGCTGGCACAGGAGCTCCGTGCCATCTTTCAGTACCTGTGTCCAATGACAAACCAAAGATTTGACTATTGCCGTTAAAACCTCGTCGAATTACGTGGTACATAGAGTGAAACACGAAACTATACGACCCCCTCAAAAAAAAATTGTAGCTTATTTTTGGCAAAATTTAAGTTATTCAAACAATATGAAATGAATTGCAAGTGAGAGCAATGACCGGATAGTGAATATAATTCACAGGAATAATGAATAATGAATAGAATTTTATTTCAGAGCTGCGACCGTTGAGTTACCTTGATTGATGTTTGAAAATAATAATTAACACGTTGCATTTCGACATCGAAAAAGGATTGGAAATATTATTTATTTGTGAGGAGTAGACATTCGGATGTTGCAGGCTGTAATAAATAAAAAAAGGGAACTTTACCAAGGTAGGAAAATATTAAAAATGTTATCAACATTCCTGCGATAAAATAACGCTCTAAATTGTTTTTAAAACTGGAAAAAAAACACGCAATAAAAATACAAAATACATGACATAAATGCATTGTTTTCTGTACTCTCAGGGTTTTCTGATCGGATGCAGTTTACATGATAGCGAAGAGCTTCTACACAAGAATTGTGAGATCATGTGCAGGTTATTACGTGGGCGGAGGTCCGGGTGAGTGAATAGAGGTCCGGGTGAGAGTGAATAGAGGTCCGGGTGAGTGAATAGAGGTCCGGGTGAGAGTGAATAGAGGTCCGGGTGAGTGAATAGAGGTCCGGGTGAGAGTGAATAGAGGTCCGGGTGAGAGTGAATAGAGGTCCGGGTGAGTGAATAGAGGTCCGGGTGAGAGTGAATAGAGGTCCAGGTGAGAGTGAATGTAGGTCCGGGTAAGGACGGATGGAACACATTTACCGGGTAATCTGGAACTTCCTACCTTAAGGTCTTGGCTGCAAAATTAATGAGAAAATATTACTTAACCACAACGAATGGCGGAAGAGCGTTGAACTCGCTTCTTGCAAGGCTAGCGTTCGAGCCCCATTGGTCCGAATGGCCTTCCCTCCGTCCTCATATCCCAGCTCCTTGTCCTCAAGTCCCTTTCAAGTGCCATTATTGTCCTACGGACTCAGCAATCTCTCCTCATAATAACCTTACCTAGCTACTCTCTCTCACGTTTGATATTGCTATCGCGACAGATAGCAACATTTCAAAGGAAACATCAATGATAGCCGCTAGCGTGCCAGCCTAGTCGCATAACGGGAAGGGATTCAACACCTGTCATAGCAATACCTGAATAGGTATTACTTTACAGGTATTACTCAGGATGAAATTGATCAATTTCAAAACGCTCAAATGCAATATTTTTGAGATTTTCGAATATTTTAGAGTTTCTCAACACTATAATGCAATTCTGATTCCTATAATATGATATATTGTAAATATATTCCTGAGCGTAGTAACAGCATTTCGTCTATACCGTGGTAATTATAGTAATAATAATGACAGTATTATCCATCGTCTCTCCCTGAACAAATATTTACAATGAAGCCTTCGATTACGTGCTGTTGTTGAACAGAAAAAGTTTTAATGAATAGCGGAGGAGGAAGAGGAAGTCTGATTTCCAAGTTTGTTGGCAGGAGCGACAAGGCGGGACAAATCAGCTTACAGCACGCAGGCTTCCGGAGTGGGCGGTGAGGCTGGGCGAGGGTGTGGGCGGCGAGGCTGGGCAGGTGTGGGCGGTGAGGCTGGGTAGGTGTGGGCGGCGAGGGTGTGGGTGGCGAGGCTGGGCAGGTGTGGGTGCCGAGGGTGAGCGAGGGTGGGCGAGGGTGGGCGGCGAGGGTGGGCGAGGATGGGTAGGTGTGGGCAGCGAGGCTGGGCGAGGGTGGGCGGTGAGGCTGGGTAGGTGTGGGCGGCAAGGCTGGGTAGGTGTGGGCGGGTGATCCCGCCTATCAGACCGAACCTGATAGATCCGGTCTGATATATATATATATATATATATATATATATATATATATATATATATATATATATATATATATATATATATATATATATATATACTGTGTCACAACTTCCCAAAGGAAATAAAATTGTGTTCAGTATCAATAAATTTTGAATAAAAAGAATATAGGATTCGAACCTATGCGCTGGGAAATCTCAGCGCATAGGTTCGAATCCTGTTCATGGCTCCTACTAATTTTCTGATCGGCACATCACATTAATGTGATTTTTTTCTGCATGCAGTACCAATTATTTTAAATTATCTAATACCTAGTTTCTAATATTATCCGATACCTATATTTAAGAAATAAGCTAGAATTCGTGTCAATAGGTGAGCTGTATAAAATTTGTGCTGCTACTTTAATCACTAATGTTATATAATTATCTATACTCTAATTCCAATACTTTCTGCAGTTAGCTATACCAATTATGTAATCGTAAGAGAAGTATTCAAGTAAACACAGTGTTATAAATCTATATTTATTGCACAAAAACTTGCATTCATAGTTTTCTCTAATATTTTATAAGTGGTTTCCCCCAGTAATCTATCATGAGCAGCTCATTAAGTATCGACGTTAACATTTTCATTATTACTAAAATTACTAGAATAATTTACACTTAAGTGCAAGTGTTTTTGTTCAGTTTGCATTATATTAATCTATCATCATTTAATGAATGCATTATTTTTACTCCTTATCTGTGTTATTCTGTACGTTTATCAATAAATTAACGTGACATCTATAAGGGAATTCCTCCAAGTTGTAACATAAATTTATTAAAAATACAACTGTAGATTCAAAATAACAATGAACTCCTCAAAGCATCATGTCACTGTATAAGAGAGCTTTACTACAGCAATATCCAAGTTATTATCATTCTTATTTATTATGCTTATTACTTATTATTATTATTACTAATCGGCCACTCCAGTCCGACAACCCGAGCGCAACTTCATAGTCGCCTGAGACTGATGGATGCCTACTATTACTACAAACTGTAAAGACAATAAAATATTGAAGATGTCAGCGACTAAGACTGTCAATGATGTGTATCTAATATTCACACACAAGTAATCAAGTCGTTAACTTAAACAACACAATAAATGGGCGTCTAATGTGGACGTCGTCTGACGTCGTCTGACGTGGACGAGCGTGGGGAATGGACCAAAACAAAGGGTGGGGGAGGGGGAGAAGGTGGGATATGGGGATGGGGGAGGGTTAATGGGGGTAATGATGGAGGGTGCAGGTCTCTGATGGTGAGGGGGAAGGGGGGAGGGGGGACGTGGGATCTGGAATGGGGTGGGTGGGAATAGGGGACCAATCACGAACGAGCAGAAGAAATTTGAGCGGGGCAGGAAGCAAGTCAGGATGGATGGCTCTGAAAGCCAATGGGAGTTTTGTTGGAAGAAGGGAAGCTTGAAGATGGGGATTTCTAGCCTGTCTCGCCCTCCCAGAGAGACGCCATAACAGTGAAAGCTAGGAAGATTGTGGATATTTCCAGTGTGTGGTTAATGTGTGTGTGTGTTTGGGTGTGGCTGAGTCCTGTGCCTGGTGGTGGGTGTTGGGATAAAAAGTCGTCGACTGTTGTGGTGCATCTTTAACTCACTTGAATTTTGTTATATCAATATTTGTGTATTAAGATTTCCTCCAATTGCTAGCTACTTTGGTGCTTTTAGGTGCTTTTAATGTGTAAACTCGCTTCTGGAGAGTCTTTATCGACCGCCTCAATGCTTCTCAATATCTTGACAGTCGTGATCGTATTTGCATTCTCACTTATGCCCTGAATATGAAAATTGTCTTCATTTTATCCTGCTTCTATCATCGTAAGCTTACATGTACATTTATCAGTGTTGCAATCCCTTTATCCATCTTAGCACCCATCTCTTACGCCCCGTGCAATCTCTGTTATTCAATGTTCAGATTCTGTTCAGTACTCCAATATCATTTGCAAATATGGATATGACTTTCCAGCACTCCAATATCATTTGCAAATATGGATATGACTAACTAATTCCTGGAAGATAACTGGCATATATGAACAACAGGATAGGTTGTAACACTGATCCTTTCTCCTCGAAACTGTTCGTACCGTGATTTCTCCTCTCTCACCGTTACCTTTTGTTTCCAGTCCAACAGGCACTCCCTCACACATCCCGACACACTTCCAATTACACCAGCTTTGTTCTCGGGCTTATATAAGAGCCTCTTGTGCGGGATGGTGCGGAATGCTTCTTGGCAATCGAGGAAGCCAGAGTGCGTCGGGTGGCTGGGGTGGTGGTGTGAGTGGCTTGGGAGGGAGAAAAGATTTAGGTTCAAAAGTGGATAATGAGGTGATGGTCTGCTGCCGGTGGTGGAGGTGGGGAGTGGGGAGGGGGAGAATGGGGTGGAAGCATGCTGGCGATGTAGTGTGGGGAGCAGGGAGGGTGGAGTGTGAGAGTGGGGCATGTTGTTGGAGAAAGGTGGGGGTGTTGAAAGGTGGGGGGGGGGGGGGGGGTTGAATGGTGGAGGTTGGAGTGGAGGGCTGCATGGGGTCGAGTGCAGTTTGATGCACATGAACGGGGTGGGAGGCGCTACACTGGGAGAGTCTAGATGGGAGCATAAGGGAGGCAAGGTACAAAAATCAGGAAGAGACAAAGTCCTGTGAGCTGATATTAAACCAAACTTGTCTCCTGCAGCCCACATCAAGCGGATATCATCAGTGGCGAATGAAACGATGACCAACACAAGAAATTCTTAAAATTGTAATGGAAACTCAGTCAGGACCAAGTATACTACACAGAAACAGACACCAGAATTGCTATAAAGATGACTGAGTGAACTGTACTAAATTGGACTTACGCTCAACAATCCCAAATCTCTTTATTAAAAAAAAAACCAGAGGAAACAAAAGGAAGATTACAAAGAAAGAATTGAAACAGGAATTTCCTTGATCCTTCTGAAGATGTATAATTAAATACGAAAGTACTTAAGAAAATTCCTGTTTCATTTCTTCCTTCGTGGTCTGACACTGTCACATTTTTCATCACGTGTTAATTTTCGTGATTTACACACAGAAGGAAGATTATATATTTATGGTCAACGATCGATTTTGATAACTATTAAATGATTAAAAAAAAAAGAAAAAAAAAAGATGAAAAATCCCCTCTGTTGCCTTTGGGCCACTGGAAAAATGTAGACGAAACAGAGAATATTAACATACTATGATGTACAGTTCCCTAATAACGGTGCAGCGGTGAAGCAGGTGTTGCAAGATTCACCGCAGTGTAAAGCGCTATGTCAGGTTTATGGCAGCGTACTATTGCTCTGGGGACCCACCACCCTTCCATGGCTCAGGACGCTAAGGCCATTTATTTCATATTTTAAACCGGAAATATTCAAAAATTTTCCTTTCCAGATTTCAAATGTGTAATTTCCCTTTGGCATATTGCTGGTGTGTGAGTTGTTACGAGTACAACGAGAGAAGAAGGGGGTAGAGAGAGAGAGAGAGAGAGAGAGAGAGAGAGAGAGAGAGAGAGAGAGAGAGAGAGAGAGGGAGAGAGAGAGAGAGAGAGAGAGAGAAAGAGAGAGAGAGAAAGAGAGAGAGAGAAAGAGAGAGAGAGAAAGAGAGAGAGAGAGAGAGAGAGAGAGAGAGAGAGAGAGAGAGAGAGAGAGAGAGAGAGAGAGAGAGAGAGAGAGAGAGAGAGAGTATAAGAAAGAGCGAGAGAGAGAGAGTATGAGAAAGAGAGAGAGAGAGAGTATGAGAAAGAGAGAGAGAACGAGAGCGAGAGAGAGAGAGAGAGAGAGAGAGAGAGAGAGAGAGAGAGAGAGAGAGAGAGAGAGAGAGAGAGAGAGAGAGAGAGTGAGAGAGAGAGAGAGACAGAGAGAGAGAGAGAGAGAGAGAGAGAGAGAGAGAGTGAGAGAGAGAGAGAGACAGAGAGAGAGAGAGAGAGAGAGAGAGAGAGAGAGAGAGAGAGAGAGAGAGAGAGAGAGAGAGAGAGAGAGAGAGAGTATAAGAAAGAGCGAGAGAGAGAGAGAGAGAGTATGAGAAAGAGAGAGAGAGAGAGTATGAGAAAGAGAGAGAGAACGAGAGAGAGAGAGAGAGAGAGAGAGAGAGAGAGAGAGAGAGAGAGAGAGAGAGAGAGAGAGAGAGAGAGAGAGAGAGAGAGAGAGAGACAGAGAGAGCGCCTCGTACTTAAATCCTCTTTCAGGGCCAAGGTCCAGCTCCCAAGCTCCGGTTTTTGAGCAATTGGCACTTTATGCAATTTACTATATCGTATTTAAAACTGTAAGGCTTGTCGATGATTCCCTATGCCAATAAATGACCTTCTCAGGGTGAAACCCCACAACTAAGCACTTGCTTCTACTAGTTGAACAAATACATCAGATGAATGGACACGTGTACGAACCTCTCTGTTCAGCCGAGGGAATCGAACCTGGGACCTCGTGGGTTGAGACCTGGCTGCATCGACCACTGTGTTACGTTTATTAATTATAATATCTGCGTTTTTGTTATATTTTTCTTAATATGTTCAGATATTTAGACTCATCTGTGTCGGACTTTACGGCCTTGAGTCTCAACACGCTACTTTGTGCCTCTATATTTTGATTCATTGGTTTTGGTGTGGTTGTGTTGGGGTTTGAGTCCCATCAACTGGACCAGGAGAACAAATCCACAAGGGCCGTGACGAGGATTCGAACCTGCGTCCAGGAGCATCCCAGACACTGCCTTAATCGACAGTGACATTCACGGCCTTTGTGGATTTGTTCATTTGATGCATCACATTAGTGTGATCTCTGTGTGTGAACTGGACCAGGAGCCGTGATTTACTAGCCAAAAAAAGCAGTATACTGTAGCCCTTAATATAGTCTATTGGTGCTATATTGTGAATGTAGCCTTCGAATTATTGTTTTTAATCTCTGAGAAAGACAAACTTCTCCCCCCCCCAAAAAAAAAATACAGTAATGCTCGTACTTAAGTCTTATGGAATACACATTTTTTTTTCCTCAAGAACCAAAGAAAATGTAGCGTATACCGAAGCTGTTGGAGCCACTTCGCAAACCCCAAATTACATTACCCTGCGGCTCTCTCTCTCTCTCTTTCTCTCTCCACTCAACAGATAAAAATAAACACAAACTCGACTGCTCTCGTAAGTCTGGCTCATTTTATTTCCAAGTTTAGGAGCAACGAACGAGAATTATCCCCACGAAATGTCCTTCGGAATTTTTTTTTGCGAGGAAAATGAATTCTCAACTTCCATTTTAAGCCGTTACAAGGGGGTCGAGTTGGAGTTTTCAATTAAGCGGTGCCTTTTATTGCCGAGTTTGATTCACCGCTTTTAAAGGTACGCTTTCCATCACACGGCGCTTCAAATTGGACCGAAAATTTTTCCTTTCATGGAACATATTGTAGATTATCCAAATTTGCTCCACGTATTTTATGCTCGTAAGAATTACATGTCGCCTGGGTGATCTTGGAGTAGCAGATAATACAAGTCTGCGAGCATTAAGATTTTGGTTAACTTGAGACAATGTGTATCCATTTGTAGAAGAGTTCCTTAATCCTAATTTGGCTACAATGGTCATTTTAATTTCCTTTTTAATCATTTCAAGGACGCAATTCATAATTTCAGAATCCGCAAACGTACATATATTTTGTAATCTAGTAAATATAAATAGCTTAACCCATACATGAAAGAGGAAGAAAGAGGAGAAAGTAGCGATTATTTTGGTACGTTCTGGATACTTATCAAGTCCCAACTTGGAGTCATCATATAATTGTAATTAAATCTTCGTCTTTTCAATTTAAATTTCTTCTCTTCGTGCACTTAAATCCCTCGATACACTAACCCTCATACTGGTCTTATGATGCCCGTAACGGCTGTATGTATGCAATCTCACCTCGCGAATATGCAACGAGGTACCTCTTCCCAAATTGGTCTTTAAATTGTTCAAGTTCAATTGGCGCGAATGAACATCCTC
Source organism: Procambarus clarkii (assembly GCF_040958095.1). Lineage (NCBI taxonomy): Eukaryota > Metazoa > Arthropoda > Malacostraca > Decapoda > Cambaridae > Procambarus > Procambarus clarkii. The sequence goes on from NC_091167.1 coordinate 34,366,494, forward strand.
GCTTACGGTGGGTGTTTTTTTTTTTATCTGTCTTATGGTCATCCTATGTGGATATCCTGAAGGACCCCCGCACTTCTGATGCCTTAAGTGGGCATCCTACAAGACCCACCCTTTACATATCATAAGTGGACATCTTGGAAGACCCACATCACTTATTTCTTAACTGGACATCCTAGAAAACCAACACCTCTTATATCTTAAGTAGGCATCCTGGAAGACCAGCACCTTTCATAGCTTCAAGACTCTTTCAAATGGATGTGTATATTTTGTCTCTCATTCTAACCTTGGCTAAATTTTTCTCAAAATATTTCCACTTCTCGGTAGAATTGCCAGAATTTCTTTCTATATATAAATCCATAACTGCTGCTACGGCTCCTTTCTTTAGTCATATTCACGTGTTCTAACATAACATTCGTCCAGTTATTCTCGTTTCGTGGATTTGTCCGGCTCTGCGTCCCCTCATGTTGACATTGTTGTATCTTCCGCATTCTACCTCGGTCATTATTTGCTGCGTTTCAGAATTTAAAAGTGTTATCTTACATTCTCATTTTTTTCTCACATTCTCCCAAGTTTCAATCTTGCATTTTCCTCCACAGCTTGAAAAAGCAAACTATCTTTCTTTAGGTCGAAAGTTCACGATGTGTAAATAAAGAAGTAAAACAAAAACGTGTGAAAATAATTTCCTTTCTCCGAAAAGTTCAGAACGCGAGAGATCGGCAAAATGTTTTTAGTCCATAGACGGTGAGATAAAGTTTTCAAAACCAGGCGCTGATTATTTGTTAATATTTAGAAACCTTGCAGACCCTGAGTTTCAAGTCTGAATATCCATTTGATGGTGAATTTTAGTACGTGATGAATTCTGTAAGGGTTTATACACCCTATAAAAAAGTTTTTTTTTATTGTATACACATGACAAGTAAAGCAACAAACACACACACACACACTTTGTACATAAGCCCGGCTAGCTCAGTCGGTAGAGCACGAGACTCTTAATCTCGGGGTCGTGGGTTCGAGCCCCACGTTGGGCGTATCTTTATAAGGGTCTTGGTGGCTGAGTGGACAGCGCTCGTATGTTCATCTTATTGTGCTTGCGGGGGTTGAGGGTCTTTCGGCCCGCCTCTACACTGTTACTGACTATTAACTAAGTTTTTTCAACACACACACAGGGGACACAGGTGGAAACTGAGTGCCCAAATGAGCCACATAGATGTTAGAAAGAATTTTTTAGTGTAAGAGTGGTTGACAAATGGAATGCATTAGGAAATGATGTGGTGGAGGCTGACTGCATACACAGTTTCAAGTGTAGATATGACAGAGCCCAGTAGGCTCAGGAATCTGTACACCAGTTAATTGACAGTTAAGAGGCGGCACCAAAGAGCCAGAGCTCAACCCCCGCAAGTACAAATAAGAGATTACACACACACACACACACACACATGCGCGCGTGCGTGCAAACGTATGTTCTCTGTGAAGTACGTAACGTAAACCTGTAGAATTCTAAGCTTTTATAGTAAGTATGCGTGAAAATCGCAGGAAAATTATATCTATGATGTATCAAATATCAAAATCTGAAAAACCGGGACCAAGAGCCAGTCCAACTTGGCTGTTAGCACATGTGTTCAATAACACACTGATAAGAACATCCTCATACTTCTCAAAAACCCAAGAAAGAACATCCTCATACTTCTCAAAAACCCAAGAAAGAACATCCTCATGCTGCTCAAAAACCCATGAAAGAACATCCTCATACTGCCCAAAAACCCAAGAAAAAAACATCATCATACTGCCCAAAAACACAGGTAAAAAGTCCTCACTCTACTCAAGAACACAGGTAAGAATTTACACACTTACAGACGTACTAAAGGGATTCATGAATGTCTAGAGGCGGAGGAAGAGTGAAGCGACGGTAGGTGCAAATGAAGGTCAATTCCGAGAAGTCAACTGGAAGAAAGTCTTCGATATGTCAGGTGTAGGTGGTATTGACAGGTGGCGGAGAGACAGACGAAGGGACGGAAGAAGGGGCAGACGGAGGGAGGGTGAGACAGAGGAGATAATGCAGGGAGGTTGGAACGAAGGAAAGGCCTGGAAGATGCATGCTGTCATCCAGCAGCATAATTCCCTGGGAGATGCATGCTGTCATTCAGTAGCATAATGCCCTGGGAGATGCATGCTGTTATCCAGCAGCATAAAGACCTGGGAGATGCATGCTGTCATTCAGCAGCATAAGGCCCTGGGAGATGCATGCTGTCATCCAGCAGCATAATGGCCTGGGAGATGCATGCTGTCATTCAGAAGCATAATGCTTCGGGAGATGCATGCTGTCATTCAGTAGCATAATGCCCTGGGAGATGCATGCTGTCATTCAGTAGCATAATGCTCTGGGAGATGCATGCTGTCATCCAGCAGCATAAAGCCCTGGGAGATGCATGCTGTCATCCAGCAGCATAAAGCCCTGGGAGATGCATGCTGTCATTCAGGAGCATAAAGCCCTGGGAGATGCATGCTGTCATCCAGCAGCATAAAACCCTGGGAGATGCATGCTATCATCCAGCAGCATAAAGCCCTGGGAGATGCATGCTGTCATCCAGCAGCATAAAGCCCTGGGAGATGCATGCTGTCATTCAGTAGCATAATGCCCTGGGAGACGCATGCTGACATCCAGCAGCATAAAGCCCTGGGAGATGCATGCTGTCATCCAGCAGCATAAAGCCCTGGGAGATGCATGCTGTCATTCAGGAGCATAAAGCCCTGGGAGATGCATGCTGTCATCCAGCAGCATAAAACCCTGGGAGATGCATGCTATCATCCAGCAGCATAAAGCTTTGGGAGATGCATGCTGTCATCCAACAGCATAAAACCCTGGGAGAGGCATGCTATCATCCAGCAGCATAAACTCCTGGGAGATGCATGCTGTCATCCAGCAGCATAATGCCCTGGGAGATGCATGCTATCATCCAACAGCATAATGCCCTGGGAGATGCATGCTGTCATCCAGCAGCATAATGCCCAGGCATCAATAGTTACAGACTTATACCCTTTACACAACTTTTCCAAATAATTTTATCTCTTAATAATAAAATGTTGTATTAAAAATTCAGGAATTGTTCGCATCTGCCTTCAGTATTTTGTGTTTTTAAAACGAACGTCTCTTATATTTACGTTGTCATGAACTGAAAAATATAATTGCGAGAGGACCCCGCTTGCAAACCCGGTTCACATCATCGTTAAATTGTGAAACAAAAGTTTCAAGCGTTCTGTTCATGACAGAGTATAATTTTTAAACTTCAGAACTTTGAGGATTTATCGTTCTTTTCAGCTGAACTCTATGAAGTTTTATTTTTTTTACTCATACTTTATAATTTCCGCCTTTATTGCTATTTTTTTTTTTGCAACGTGCGATCTGGTATTAGCGAATTGAATGAACTAAAAAAAATATATCCGGGGACAGATGGCCATCACTGATGAAATAAATGATTAAAATATGAAAATATTGCTCATAACTAACAATATATCTAAGATAAGGTTAAGTGAAGCAATGAGGTGCCTCGAACCAGCGTTCAAGTTGCTCACAGCCACGCATCTAACCCCTGTACCACGACATGGTAAAAGTCATACAACCTGAGACTTCACCGAGTTCACAGCAAGTCTGGAGGCTTCTACTGATGCCAGTTCAAGTTATATATATATATATATATATATATATATATATATATATATATATATATATATATATATATATATATATATATATATATATATATATATATAACATGCATTCTGCTGTAGGACAAGTAGTTCATCAACCCTAGGCTACAGATTCATCACATAATTCAGTGATTCAGAAGTCACATAAACGTGTCTGCCCCTTCGTCCCCTTCCTCTCAACTCTTGCTCCAAGCCTCTTCCTTCCCCTCAGCTCTCGCTCCCACCTCCCCTCGGCAGTAACAACAGAGGGGAGCAAACTTAGTAGAGACGATTTCCCCTGATGCGTCTAGGCTGAGGGAGGGCCGCTGACGGTGCTGTAAATGGGACTGGGAGTTTATTTCAGCGCCAAATGTGGCATTTTAAAGGTCACTCCCTTAGAGAAATAAAAATTCTATACGGAGTGCGAGAACGTATTTTGGTAACTTATGAAGGGTGTTATTTTTCACTGAGCTAGACGCCGATGTTTCCTCTGTACATATCAGGACGTTTATAATATATATGTATGTATATGTATATGTGTATATATATATATATATATATATATATATATATATATATATATATATATATATATATATATATATATTTATATATGCAATAGAGGTAAGCCGTCTTTTTAAATGTAAAGAAAATATGATTATTATGATTCTTAATTAATATTCTCCTTAAAAAAGTTTTTCTTTTATTTTTTAGGAGTGAATGTGACAATAACATGTTTTTCCTGGTGTGTGAGGTTCACTGGAGATCATGACTCTATTATCTCTCAAGTATTCTGGTCACTTTCACTACTCTCATCATCAAGAGAGTGAGAACAGAGTAAAGGTTTAAATCCTCACTCATCCGGTCTAATTAATATGTTGCTCTCGACTGCAATAGTTTGACAGTTTCAATAGACTCTCTCTCTCTCTCTCTCTCTCTCTCTCTCTCTCTCTCTCTCTCTCTCTCTCTCTCTCTCTCTCTCTCTCTCTCATTCATTCTCTCTCTTTTTTTGTCTGATGTCCGTCTGTTTGTCTCTGTCTGTCTCTCTGTCTTTCCCCCCTCATAAATTTTTTTGATTTATTGCTTGCCTCTCCCTCTCTTTGTCTAGATCTCCGTCTATTTATATCTGCCTCCTCTCTATCTTAGCCTTTTCTGTGCCCATCTCTGCCTATTACGCAATTAAACGCTAAGCCGTGTACATGTGCGATGATCTAGTCTGATAATATGATTTACTTATCATGCACACGCCTTCCCATCCGGTGGGAGATAGTTGATGGTTACAATGACCTGCAGTCACTACCTACAGGTAACAAACTTGAAATCATTCCCTAAATATCTGTAGTTAGATACTTTTGAATAAAAGATTTATACATTTCTTGCATATTTATAGGTTTACAATTTGCAGCAACCCAATAATATTACTACACAGAGTTAATTTCACACACACACACACACACACACACGCACACACACACACACACACACACACACACACACACACACACACACACACACACACACACACAACACAACACATTATTTTACATCCAGAATTTACTATTAATTAAGTCTTAAGTCGTTACCAGCTTCGGCTTGTCTATATATTAGGTAGCATTTCGTGGAAATATTTGCAGAAGTTTCACGAGAAAATAACACATCACTCCTGAAACCGGAGCCCAAGGAACAGCTGCTGCAGCTGCAGCAATAGAACCAGCAGCTGCAGAAAAATAACAGCAACGGCGAACGAAATCATTGACTCTATAAAACATATTTTACACCGTCTACTTGTGGATTTGAAAGAACAGATGTTTGTGACTCAAATTCGAAGGCCTACTGTAATGCCATGAATGATCTCAGCCTAACAATAGAGCAAAAATAAATATATAAAACTGGCAGCAGGTTTTCTTTTAAACATGTCTCATTGAATATGACCGGATATTCTGTATTTACTATCTTCTGGTTTAGGGCTTCTATCCCTCTATTATTTTTGCATCAGGGATTTAGTTGAAAGAGGAGTTCTCCAAAAGTCATATTCGTTTTTCAAGGCGAAGAAAAAAGTGAATTACTATAGAATGTATTTCACTTATTATTATTATTATATATGCACACACACACACTTTCTGCGTACTCTGTCCTATGCCCCCACAACGCGTGAAGACATTTTTATGCCGCAATATCACGCTCCAGTACTGCTGCTGATTTCATATGGCGGTCATCCACCTTTATGGTCCGGGGAGTAACCCACACTTACCTCATACTCCTTCTTTGATGTCAGAATTTGTTTCGACTTTTCCCGCGTTCTTAACAAGTGTAAAATAGAGATTCAATAGAACGTATGTGCTATTGTATGGCACATACGCGATCGTATGGCACATACGCGAAATAATTAACAACGATCGCTGTTAATTATATCTGAAACACAGTTTAGGCTTGACAGAGTAGCACGGGAAAGTCATATATTCTTTGCGTCTCTGAATGCGAAGTTACTGGCAGCGCATGAATACAAAATATTAATTAAAAACATTCATATATCCCAAAATGTAAAAATTTGATTTTTTTTGTTTAAATTGTACCCAAAAAATATACAAATATTTAAGTATAATGCAAGTAATACTAAGAAGTAAATAAAACCATATATGGGTGTGAAGAACAGCCTCAACCAAATGGAATATTCCCACTTGCCGGGAGAGAAGGAGACATCTCTCCCCAGTGTTAAAGACATCAGCTGCCCTCAATGGTCTTTGAATGTTGTGATGCATTTCACTCTTAGGTCTCCTATTGCTGATTCGTTTTATTGCAAATATTAAAGAAAATACTTACAATGATCTGTTTTAGTTCCCTTATTAAGGAAGTATTATTGGAATTATTTATTTATTTTTAGTTTTATCATGAATTATTGTTATTATTATTATTATTATTATTATTATTATTATTATTACATATTTTCTTATTAACGTTTAATACGTCAGTCGGTGGTATAGCCCATAACTGCCACTCGAGAAAGATCACGTTCTTCTCTACTGTACTGAATCTCCCTCACCAGAACATATGCCTGTGTGCCTTAGGACCTCACTAAGAAGAAATATCCTTTCATATCTGGCAGCAAACTCCTTACTCGTCAGATTTATATTATCTCGAGCAAAGTTAGTTCCCTTGTGAAAGGTGAATATAAGTCGTGTTTAGCTGCTCGGTTGTATGTCTATGAACTGATCACAGAATCATATCGAGTGAGCAAGTACGGCAATTCTGTCCACAATAGCATTATATTTTAACCTTTAAGACGGAAGATATTGATCATATGAATCTGATGTGTATTTCAAGTCGTAAGAAATTCAAAAAACAAAACAAAAAAATATATATATTACAAAAACAGCATCAAGACCTCGGGGAAACCTCAAAATACTGACAGAAATGAAGTTTTGAGAATGGAATATACAGCGTTCCCAAGCTTACCTCTAACATAGAAATATTTAAGATATTATAAATAAAATCATGCTGCTCTTTAACTAATCATCCGATATTTAATCAGTTAATAACGACACAAACGACGTTTTTCAATTACTGCGTCAGCCGCTGCTGACGCAAAGACTGACGCAGTAATTTCTGGGTGTCTCTCCTATATCCAATGACATGAACTCCAAAGCGGAAAAAATGATAAAGTTTTCATAAGATGAACACGCTAAGCCAGTATGTCTATACAGCACTTGGAAGAGGTATGAGGACGGTGAAAGAGCTGGAATTCGAGGCCAGGATTAATTAAAAACCTTAATATAATGATTAGAGCTGGAATACGAGGACGGGATTATAGGTGGTATACGAGGACAGGATTAGAACTGGGATACGAGGACGGGATTATAGCTGGTATACGAGGACAGGATTAGAACTGGGATACGAGGACGGGATAAAAGAACGGTGCCCAAGAACTTGAAACCATGAGGGATCGAACCTAGGTCATAAAAGTATTTGTGCGTACGTCTGATACCATACTACTTGTGTTAAGGAGGAATGTATATTTTTATCTCTCAGAATGTTTGGTAATACGTTTATTGCTTGTGATGTGTGTCTATGTATGTATTAACACGATGTACTGAACGGGGTGAGAATAGCTTGAGCTACCTCATCCCTTTGTGTGAATTTTACCTCAATAAACTTATTTCAATTTCAATTTCAATTCAATGAGGGATCGAATGACGACCTTGCAAGTAGCGAGGTCGTCGCTGTACCGCCCACTTCAGGTAAACAGACAAGAAAACCCTAACAAACATTCATAAGATAAACAGCGCTACAACTAAGGTATGCGGAGCGCCCCATTACTGCGCACTGATCCCATTAATCCAGCCGATCATGGGTGATGTTGATCAGTGGGATTATCCTGTCTCGTCCCTACCTTAAACAAAAAAATAATCGAGGGAATCACAAAACATATTATTACATCTGGCATCAATTTAATTTTGACATGAAGTAGTTCCTGATTACAATCGTCGCTCCTGAAATTATTATTATTTGTACGCGAGACCAACACCTCAAGATGTTTGTGGAGAGGTAGGAGCTAGTTCAGTGAAATCTTAGTAAATTATAATATCATGAACAAAGTGAGGTTCGTAATAAACTCATGCTTCCTAATACCTAGATTTCCAGCAGACATGTGATTTTCAGCTGACTCGTGGGTTCTCCCGCAGACACCTGGTTTTCCAGCAGATATCTGGCTTTCCACCCGCCAAATACACACCGAAACTACGACGTTGGTACAACGTTCGAACAAGTTTTAACACCTCCTAACCAGTTATAACAACCAATATAGCAAGTTGTAACAACGTTCTAACACGTCATAAACACGTTAAGCCAAGATGTAACAACTTTATAACAAGTTGTAACAAGCGGAAAATAGAGACAGTTTCGGTTTGTGTTTCCAGAGCAGCAAAGATCACATTTTTAAAGAACAATGAGCGTGTGTAGATGGTGAACAAATTACGATTGGCTAATACAGATAACGTTCCAGACTGCCTTAGGACTCCCAGCAACGCCGATCAGAGAAACACCATCACATATGTTGCACTTATAATTAATATTCAACATATATTTATATATATAATCATAAATAACAGTAAATGTGACCATTACTGTCAGCACTCCAACACAGTCAGGAGCAGAACACTCTCTAGTGTTGGTCATATATTGTCACCCAGAGCGGAAAAGGTTGCTTTAAGTAGTAATATGTTTCCTTGTGACTTTCCAGGCATTAAATATTCTGCTCACGTTCCCCTCTGCCACCATTATCCCAAGCATTAGAGCACTGAACCTTGTCCCATGATTAACAGCAGATGCCACCAGAGGCAGGAGCTCTTGCGTTTACTCCACACCAGATTAATGTATCTATTTATATATTCATCTTGATAATGGTCCAGGACTGACGGAAACATCGTCCCGTCTCCAGTATGTGCCTTTGTCTTCATTTATTCCAACTACGATATTGCTTCAGTTACGGCAGTCTTCCAACTTCGGTATTGCTACAGCCAATGTATATTCCAGCTATGGTATTTTTGCAGCTACGGCAGTGTTCCAGCTACGGTATTGTTCCAAATAAAAGGCAGTGTTCCAGCTACGGTATTGTTCCAAATAAAAGGCAGTGTTCCAGCTACGGTATTGTTCCAAATAAAAGGCAGTGTTCCAGCTTCGGTATTGTTCCAGCCAATGTATATTCCAGCTATGGTATTTTTGCAGCTACGGAAGTGTTCCAGCTATAGAATTGCTCCAGCTACGGGGTGCTCTCTCAGAAACTTTAATATTACGATTTTTTCTATTAATACATGAGGTACATCTGCATTTGTGCAGCTACCTTAGACTATTTGAAGGGGAGAACAGGGTGTCAAAAAGCTAGCTACGTGATGCTAAAAAATCCCCATCACACAGGATGGTTAGTCATACAGAGGCGTGTGATAGGCAGTCTGCAATGTCAGACTCAGCACTGAAAAGCTGATAAAAACTCTACGAAAAAAAAAACGTCCCCGATTACAAACAACATGAAAATCGCAATGGGGTTTGCTATAGATGCTGATATTTCTCAAAAGGTGGCACTGGAGCCGACCCCGATTGGCCTATGACACTCATATACCACACATGTATCATCTTAACAAATTGGGTGAGACTCGCTCCAAGCGTCTGACTTCCTACTTTGGACAGACTCAGAAAAAAAAACAGACTTTCCCTTTTTCTATCGAATAAAAATGCATTTCTGACGTATCAACGAGGCTGAAATTCTGACAATATTGTTTTTACTGCCAACTATATCAGTTTAATTAAAACGTTTATTATTAAGTTCACTGAATCAGCCATTTTAACACAATATATTATGTTTAAGCTTAAACGTTTAATGTAACGTTTAATTACAGGCGTGCTGGGGTCGTCAGCTGCGTTTGAACGTTCACTTCAAATACTGGTTGCTGGGGGAATTGCGGTCTAATAAACAATGCTTGCACAAAAAACCATCGACGGTTCAGTAATTATAATATGCGATAATTAATGATTTCGTAATTAATTTCAGCTTAATAACCGATAATATTATTAAAGATTGCCGGTGATTAGTAAAGACTGAGAAAATTACAGCGAGTACGAAGATGTTAATAATAATAAGTCGAGTACAGGAGTTGATACGTCAACAGAGTAGACAGGATAAACATCATCAACAGTGGGAACAGCAACAGCAGCAATATTATCAACAACAGTATCATCAACAACAGCAATAACAACGGTAGCATCAAAAGTACGTAGCATTAACAGAAGAGAATATCGGGGGCTAAAGCTGGTTATAGTCCTAATTTACTGTAGGGCCTCACTAACTTCCACTATAACTAGTTCTCGCTAGAGTTATGAATTATCCAATACATATCCACCTTTGAAATGTAAATGTCTCCCAGGTGTATAAGGGATCATCAGAGAAACACTCAACACACACACACACACACACACACACACACACACACACACACACACACACACACACACACACACACATACACACACACACACATACACACACATTATGCATTAGGCAGTGATGTGGTGGAGACTGACTCCATACACAGTTTCAAATGTAGATATGATAGAGCCCCCAGTAAGCTCAGGAATCTGTCCATCAGTTGATTGATAGTTGAGAGGCGGGACCAAAGAGCCAGAGCTCAACCCCCGCAAACACAATTAGGTGAGTACACATAAGCTTATATCGGTAAGTTGTCAGCTTACAACTAATACCTAGTGCGGATTGGATACTGGATGCATCCGGTCTCTTACCCTTGACCGCGGCGGTAACTTTATGGTCAGGAAGCCACAAATATTTATAAAGGGGCTCCGTCAGTCAATATGATTCCTTTACATGATCACCACATACAAAATTCTCAGGGGAATTGCCAGGGTGGACAAGGATGGATTATTTAACACAGGTGGTACACGCACAAGGGGACACAGGTGGAAGCTGAGTACCCAAATGAGCCACAGAGAAATTAGAAAAAACTTTTTTAGTGTCAGAGTAGTTAGTAAATGGAATGCACTAGGAAGTGATGTGGTGGAGCCTGACTCCATACACAGTTTCAAGTGTAGATATGATAGAGCCCAATAGGCTCAGGAATCTGTACACCTGATGATTGACGGTTGAGAGGCGGGACCAAAGAGCCAAGCTCAACCCCCGCAAACACAACTAGGTGAGTAAACTTGATAAGTACACACACACAGAGAGGCGGGCCGAAAGAGCAGAGCTCAATCCCCACAAGTAGAACTAGGCAAATACACACACTCACATACAAGCGGCCTCGTGGCGCAATGGTAGCGCGTCTGACTCCAGATCAGAAGGCTGGGTGTTCGAGTCACTCCGGGGTCAATTTTAGGGTGCTGGCTGAATGGACAGCGCTCTAGACTCGTGGACCTAGGAACCAGGGTTCGATCCCAGCAGCCGGCGGAAAAACAAATGGGCAGAGTTTTCTTCACCCTGATGCCTCTGCTACCTAGCAGTAAATAGGTACCTGTGAGTTAGACAGCTACTACGGGCTGCTTCCTGGGTGTATGGGTATGTGAAAAAAGAAACCCCAAAAATTAGTTAGTTAGTAACAGTTGATTGATTGATAGTTGAGAGGCGGGCCGAAAGAGCAGAGCTCAACCCCCGCAAAAACAACTAGGTAAATACACACACACACACACATACACATTGGAGTCATTACTGTAAACAACCGATGGCTAGAAAGGCGGGATCTAGGAGCCAATGCTCGATCCTGCAAGCACAAATAGGTGAGTACACACACACACACACACGTCTTGAGCCCGACATATGAATACCCAGAGGGAAAATATGTAAATGCAATAGGCAAGTGAGTGGAGTCAGTTAGGAGCTCATAAAGGTTTCATCTGGATCAGGTGGTTTGGAAGCTTAGTAGGCTTAGAGGGGATAATTGACGGCAGCGCTCAAGCTCAAACTTTTGCCTGTACCACTTAAAATTGCTTCCCATTGCGATAATAATGTTCGTTCAAAATTGTATTTGTTCGTAATCATATTTGTTCATAATAACTTTTGTTTATTATGATATGTGTGCATATTTGTTCATAATGATATTTGTTCATAATGTTAAAATGTTCAATAATTATAGTTGTTCCTATTATTTTTTCATAATAACATTTTTACATAATAAAATTTATTTATATTGATATTTGTTCATAAATATGAATCTAAAAACATAAACCATAAAAAAAGAAAATTTTAGTAATGAATTTGAGTCGTCTAAATCAGCTGATTTAGTCCCATTGTATCAACTTTTGTTTTGATCTGTAGTTGTATATGAGTGAGTCTGATTGGTTAGAAAAATATAAGCTGACCTGCATGAGCCAATAGGATTTCCGCAGTTTCCTCAGTTCCTTATTCTTACATTATTTCAAAATAATTTCCCTCTCAACATTGACATTACCTGTGAGAACATAATTATTTAAGTAGATATTTACTCCCCCTCTAAACTATAAATTCTCAAAGTACCATCGACTAGGCTTAGAGGGCGATTTGTAAGCCTATTGGGTTCTGGGAGTTCTCCTCCCCAAGCCCGGCCAAGGGGAAAATATAGGTGCAATCTGTGATGCCTTGATCTAGAATGCTGTTGCATGGAGTGGCAAAGCAGCAGGTCCACATATCCACTACAGCTCGGTTGGTGTGCCATTTCCCGCAGGAACTTGACTAATGTTTTCTTGAATGCTTCCACTTTTGTTCCGGGAAGATGTCTTATGTTTAATGGGAGGATAATGAATAGCCGTGGGTTTCTGATATTCATTTGGTGCTCTCTAATTGTGCCTATGGCACCTCTGTTCTTCACAGCGGTTAATATGTTCTCTGAAGATCCTCAGTTTCAGAAATATCTCCCACTTTCGAAGGGGAGGTGAGCAAAGAACAGCACTCAAGGTGGAAGATTGATTGATAAAGATTAAGCCACCCAGGAGGTGGCACGGGCATGAATAGCCCTAATCAAGGCGGAAGGTCACATGTAATTTGAAGAGTAAGAGCATTATGATGGGATCACTGAATATCCGAGCCTAGTTCTTTCCTGGTCGATGCTATGTTTGTTATGCTCACTAAATGTTACACCATTATTTACAGATAATTTGCCTGTTATTTCTTCTCAATGAGGACATGTAATTGTGCCTTATACCCTGAATATCGTTTAAATAATTTATTTTTATCGTACCTAAGAACAGTATCTGGAATTCATCACTGTTAAACATTACATTTTCTGTTGCTCAGTCAAAGACTTTATTGATTAGACAATAGAAAGCTGCCCAATTCGTAGTTTTTCAATGTCTTCTTAAGATGCAATTTTCATACCTTTTTATATTGTCTGCAAAGGATGACACAAAGCTGTGACTTGTATATTCGCTTATCTGATATGAGAATGAGAAAATTCAGAGATGCAAGTACGCACCCTTGGTTACTGAGGTGCTTACCTTCCTCGGACATGATTTTGTTTCATTGACTCTTAAACTGAAATTACTTTAAATAAATCATTTTTGATACACGGAAAAGGCAAACCATCTCATTTTCCGCCATAGATTTGTGGAAGCCGATTAGTGAAGGAATTATAACTTTGTTGTGGTAATTTCCATCTTAATCCCATAGTACATCCTCCCACCTTCCCATGCAAATCCCTGTTTTCCACTCTCGTATGTTGCCCTTAATACATTAATCCCCCGTCTCAAATAAAACTGTCTCCCCACACATACAACTCATGCAGTCGCCTCCGCCCACAAAAAATAGGCGAAGTTGCCTATGTTCTTACCAATGTAGCGTACAAAATACAATCACACCAGAAAGGGAGCCGCACAAGTACTTTCCAACACACACACACACAATGAGCCACGCAAATAGCTTACCGACCAAAACACACAAAAGAAGACCCACAAGGCCTCCCCACACACAAAAGAAGTCCCCAAGGTCTCTCCACAAACAAAAAAGATCCCCATTAAGGCTTCGCCCCACAGAAAAGACGATCCCCATTAAGGCTTCGCCACACACGAGAGAAGAGCCCCACTAAGGCCTCGCCCCACACAAAAGGAGAAATCCAGTCGCCATTTTTTCCAAACACACGGCTCACCAATCGCCTCCCCAATCTCACTGTTACCCCCTGATTCCCTGGAGAACGTAATCGCCCCCATCACCTATATAAATGTAGTATTTACAAATGATTAAACCATAAATTATTAAAAATACAGAGCTTCTTATATCCTCATGGACAAATCTACCACCACCAACTCAGACGCACAATCAACAGACTCAGTCCTCAAATACAATCCATTCTCTCTTTGTTCACAATCTCCAGGTAAGTGGGTAAAAAGTTACAAGGTTAGGTACATTTCAGGTGAAGCAACAACGTCATTTTTTTGTAGTTATTTATTCATGTCTAATGTCGCCTGGCTAAGAAAAATGTTGTCTAAATACTAATAATTCAACTCTGTCTTCAAGACCATCAACACATTCTGAATAATTCAGAATATAAGAACCTAACTTTGATGGTCTTGTAGACACCAGATACGCCTGCTGGTGTCATCCGCTCTCGTTGTATATACACTGAGAGTATATTTTAGTACTGAACTTTGTTTAGGCTAACATGGGTGGTTTATAAGTCCAATATACTTATAAGGCTCGAGTTCACGACGTTAAGGCCAAGTCCATTACGGTAAGACCTAAGTTCCTAAGGTCTTAGACCAAGATAATAAGAGACGGGTCTAAAACCTGTACCAGCATGAAAACTATGACGTCATGGTGATGTCACACAACACATGCACACTACATCAAATAAAACACAACATTTCAATAGGTTAGGTTAAGACAGGTTAAATTAGGCTGGGTTAGGTGTGTGTTTAAAGAGCAGTGATGACGTAAAAAGGCACAATCTTTCCTCTGAGTTTTTGGACCCCACTCGATAATAACTTAATTTCTATCACGAAACCCGAAATGCTGCTACCAGTTCCGGCCGGAGTCGAGATGCGTTCCATTGAGCACAGTGGACCGTCACTAGATCACTCGGAGGACACCAGCTTCCACCATTATCTCCAAGCATCCACCAAGGAACCCAATGATGCTGCTGCTACTACCAATTTACTACATAGAATTCAGCAGAGGTTTGCCTTCAGATACCTCATGTATCTGTATAACCAAACCCCCCCCCCCCTTCCCTTACCCCAGCTGTGATCACGCCAGATTTCAATCCAGATATTACCAAATGACGCCGTTGGCTTTCATGGGATAATATTCAGATAAGAGAAGGCAGGAGGAAGAGCACCGGAGCTGCCGTCTCTTCGCCTTGCTGCCACCCACCATGAACCTCTCCAGAGGAAATACCGCGATTTTGTAGATCCATTGGGCCTTCTGCCTACATTTTTAAATATTCATATGCAAAGTTTAAATTGTATTTGTAAAAAAAGAAATGAACTCACCGGGCTTGTGTAATGCAGATACTGATTTAACTCGAGAAGTTGTGTACCTATGACCCTTTTGTATCGTATTTTGTCCGTTTTAGGAGGAAAATATAAGAGAAAATATATGCGGGGGAAAAGGGGTTTTTAACTCGCGCAGACAGGGATAACTTAAGTGTTAGATGGGAGATAAATTTAGCACTGTTGTCTATTACTTTAGGGAAGATGGGGATAGCTTTAGTACGGGACGGAATAACCGGATGATCACGAGTGAAAATGTTTGTGGATAGTAGATAAATAATTATTTTTGTATTGTACCAAAGATGGCATTATAAAGACCAATATTCCAATATCTTTTTATTAGGTTGGCAGATATAAGCTCGACTCACCAACATAAAGAGAAAACCAAATGGGGAATAGGATCCCAGGGACTATCCCAGGAGGATGGAATACGTATAGTCTACTGTCCTCTGGCAAGATAAAGGACTATGCAAAACACTTTTGACTGCCCTCAAGGCTATCAGAGACAATCTTCCTATCATTTAAAAGACTATCACTCTCAGGTTGAAGTAAATAGTTCAAAAAACTTAATTCAGATATTACGGATGTAACGTTGCAGACTTTTACTTAGTGAAAGAATACCTTCCTAACTGCTATTATCTAACCTAATGAGTCATTATTAATTCTATTTATCTGCTGATTTATATCCATTCTAATGTTACTAATATTCTGAGGACAAAAATGGTTAGGAAATATGACAGTAGATAGAACGAATACCAAACCTCTTCTTTCTCTCTTTTCTCAATATTGAATATCACGGAAGCCAATGAAAGGTGGAAGCCAATCCCTTCTTTCAAGGCGAAATTCTTTGCAGAAGAAAAGGAGGCTCGAACCAGTGTCACGAGCCACGTACGGACGGTATTCAATCCTGATGCTTTTCAAGAGCTCCCAGTTACAGAAAAGCAATAGAGTACGTAGATAGCTTTTTTTTCCCCACAACAGAGATGAGCTTTTGGTGATCAAAATATGATAAGAAAATTGGCCCTGTAATTTTGGGAGGATAAGCATTAATAACATAACTCTTGCTTATACTATCGTGGACAAAGTTACAAGAGCTACAACTGTACGAGTTATCTTAATGTTCCGAACAAACACGTAATATGGGTCAGAGTTTACAAACCGCTACAGAAAGAAATCTATTGGTTAAGAAGAACAACACAGAGGTCCAATTTTTATATGTCAGAGCTCCGAAGGCGCGAGTAGTTCGTGTGGCACTACGCTACACTACATTAGTTCGTGTGTGTTTGTCTTGCAAGAGACATGCTGTTGTCTACCACACCCCCCCCCCCGCACATCCTCCGACCACCCAACATCCATCAACCATAACCTCTAACCACATCCACCGACCACAGCCACCCAAGTAAAGGGAGGCTGGGGTGACCAATTACTGCACTAAGGAAGTTTGATTACAAAAAAAGTAAAGACTAAAAAAAGGCGTCTCCGTGGCGAGGACCAGTAAGGGAAGTTGGTGGTTTTTGTGAGAGGAGCCCTTTGGTCTGTCTGCTACTGAGGCGTTTTGCAATGCAAAAGTTAAACAAAGATTAAAAGAAAACTTTCGCCAGTTAGTGTGTGTGTGTGTACTCACCTAGTTTTGCTCGCGGGGGTTGAGTTTTGGCTCTTTGGTCCCGCCTCTCAACTGTCAGTCAACTGGTGTACAGGTTACTGAGCCTACTGGGCTCTATCATATCTACTCTTGAAACTGTGCATTGAGTCTGCCTCCACCACCTCACTTCCTGATGCATTCCATTTGTCAACCATTCTAACACAAAAAAAGGTTCTTTCTAATATCTTTGTGGCTCATTTGGGCACTCAACTTCCACCTGTTTTCCCTAGTGCGTGTTCCCCTTGTGTTAAATACCCTGTCTTTATCTACCCTATCAATTCCTTTAGGAATCTTGTATGTGGGTGATCATGTCTCCCCTAACTCTTCTGTCTTCCAGTGACGAGAGGTTTAATTCCCTTAATCTCTCGTAGCTCATACCCCTCAGTTCGGGTACTAGTCTGGTGGCAAACCTTTGAACCTTTTCCAGTTAAGTCTTATGCTTGACTAGATATGGACTCCATGCTGGAGTCCATATTTGTGGAGTGTGTGTGTGTGTGTGTGTGTGTGTGTGTGTGTGTGTGTGTGTGTGTGTGTGTGTGTGTGCGTGCGTGTAGGTGCACATGTGCACATGTGAATATTTAGAATGTTTAGACTTTTCAAGAATTGATCCTACTGTTTTTTATAATTTATAAAAAATATCCGTTACTATTAATGGAAGTTGCAACTTGTCAATGAATATTAAATCGCTGATCAAACAATGTGCGAAATACCAACGGAATATTTGGAACAATTGTTTTATGTAATATTTCTGGCAGTGAGAATATTTTCGTGTTTCAACACAACTTAACTCAAGGTGTTAAGTTTAATATATGTGAAGTACAAAGCGGACAAAAAGCACTCAAGAAAAGTACTGTTTATAGCTGAAATATTACACATGAAGAACAGATGAATACAATAAGAATTTTAATAGAAATGTTAAACAAAAGGAATAGTTGAGTATAAAGAATAATTAAAGAGATATCGTGCTTTTCCAGTGAAAAGAATTCCATGAAAAAAATTACAAACGTATATTTCTTATAATCCAAAACAGGATATATATATATATTTGTGTTAGAAACTGGACAAAATTGTTATAAAAACGATTTTAGAACTCTTCAGGGTTCTTATATATCACATATCATGTACCAAAACCAGTTAATACCAGAACATACTCTACGATACTATTGGTGACCTCAAGGCAGATACTGACCCGCTATACCCGCTGATAGATATTGGATTAGTTTACACGATACCCGCTGATAGATACTATCCCAGCCCACACAATGCCCCCTCATGCATAAACAACAGGGCTCCATTAAGGTACATATAATCTCTTCCCACAACCAGACCATCACCAGAGAAGTCTTAACAAACAACTCAGAAATCATCTATAGATACAGCGATAGCAGGCACCTCGACATCTGCGAGGCACTACACATCAAAAAGTCGATACCAGCAATCAACAGCCAAATAATGCACAACTATATTCTACCCACTTGAAGACTCCGTATCAGTATAGAAGCATCAAGAGGAAGTATGGGCCAATAGGCCCTTTGCAGTTACTTCCATTCTTCCCTCTCATTTATCCAATTAATACCCATAGTTCCGTTTTTTGTCTTGTGTTGGACAAAAGTTTGTTCACCTCATCCAAAACTGTTGCAACATATCACCTCACGCAAATGCGAGTATATAAGACAAGCTGTTTAGTGTTAGCATAAGTAAAACTCTGTTTAGTGTTTTCAGGTTACAGTTGTGTGTGTGTAAACTAAAGTCTTTGAAAATGTAATAAGTTATTACGAAACGCGTTCAAGCGTCGCGTCAGACGCGATAAAATTCAATAAAATTCAATAAATTCAATAAAAATGAATTTTGGAGAATTGATTTTTCAATTACCATCGACAGTAAAAAGAAACATAAGAAATATTGAGAAAATTCGTGTTAGACTTATTAATCTTACTTTTTCGGTCATATTTAGGTACACAATGGCAGAGGGTTTAGCAACACACTGATAGTGGTCTCAAACAATCACATACAGGGGTAGCTAACACACTCTGGTAGCTAACACACACTGGCAGAAGTCTCTAGCGGCTTGCTAGCAGCACTTTTCGACAGACGCACTACTGTCATCGCGTCACTCTTCCAGGCCAATCCCAGGTACGTCGGTCCATACAACACTGTATCCCCCAGCAGCTTACACCCTGCTCTGACTGACGGCAGCCACTTAGTCCTCACACAGGACCAAGTCAAGAGTACAGGACTGCCCAAGGTGAGCTGCCCTCCTCAGCGCAATTGCCTCCATATGTCACCTCTGTGGACATAAAACGTCATTAGCTAGAAAGATAGTTCACTGGGTGATTCTAGGATAACACCCTTCCACCGGGGAATTGAAACTGTAACTTGTAGCCACAACTTAGATGGCGTTGATCTTGATACACAACCCACCAGAGGTTATCCTCATCGACCTCCTCTTCTAACCGAGGCAGGAAACCGGAGCCTTTCACCGATACCACGCCACCACCAACAGATGGCGTCGTCTGCGTAGCCCTCAATACCGGGGAGTTGGAGTGCAGACCCATAGTCTGCGCTGAACTCTTCACTCGATACACCAGCAACGGTGTCGATACCGTAACAGTGGTCAACTTAAGCATAGATATTTCATCGAATCACCTCACTTGGTGGGGCCACGTGAGCAAAGCAAATGCGAACGAGCTTGAATGGTCCCCAAGCCAATATGCAACTGAAAGCTCCACACCCCAGAAGGATTCGAACCGAATCTCACGACTATCAACTTTTTTGTTTACATTTTATGAGCCAGAGAAAGAGGGGAGAGAGGAGGTATGTTGGGGGATGAAAGTTAGGGATGGGGGAAGAGAGAAGGGGGTGGGTAAGAGGGGGAGAGAGACCCGAGCGCAGCGGGATACCCTCCTATTGTGTGTGTGTGTGCGCACGGATAATAAGCCCGTTGGCACGTCAAAGGTTGTTTCCCCTCTGCTGTTCAGCTTCGTCTCTTTTTACCCACCATTTTCCCCTCGCGACAGCTTTCTTGGGGACCACACTTCCTCTTCAAACTGTTTTTTCCCTTATCTACGTAATGGCTCCATGGAACTCTACTGCGTCCAGACGGTGTTGCGCTCATAGTTTAGGGAAATTTTCAGCTTTTATTATTAGGAGAAAGTTTGAGTTCCAGCAATTCTGTTCCTATCAGGATCCTCGAATGCGAGTAGAGAACGAATCAAACTGTTCAACGAGACCCCTATTTGTGCGGTTCAATCCCTTATTATAGGTAATAATTCTAACAATGAATCTACATCATGTATTCATTTGAGGAGGAATACATGATGGCTGACAGATCAGAAATCAAGAGATCAAGAGATCTCTTGTCAAGAGATCCTTTATCTAAGCTTGCTTCCAGATTTAGTTTTGAATTCCAGGTCATGGATGATTGAATTTCGTTTTTTTATTTGATCTTGAGGCAAAAAAGTCAATGCATAATTTCCCATTCCTGGCTGAAGGATACTGGAATTCATATCTAAACAGCGTTAGTTATAAGATAAATGTTTTTTCAACATTAACTTGTTATTTCTTAGAGTGTTATTTCGCTTAGATTGTGTAATATAGTTTTCCTCATCGTGCTATAGACTTGACATGATTAAAAATGAAGGATTACACTGCTCGCCTCAGGAATTATTATTTTTTATTATTTTTTTTTAAATATACAATATAAACAATTTACAAGAGATAATACTACACTTATATATAGTTTATATAAGGAATTAAAAGCCTCTGTTATGAGGCTTTTAATTAACTTTCCCTAGAAGGGCGAAATATAAAATGAATGAAAAGGTATAACGAAGAGGATATTATAGTAAGGTGATATATATATATATATATATATATATATATATATATATATATATATATATATATATATATATATATATATATATATATATATATGTATATATTTAAAAACAAAATAGAATACGACACAATGGATGCCAATTGACACAATGTCTTCAGTAGTTGGTGGTTTTAAATTGAGCATTATTAACCCCGAGCTCACTATCACTACTTCCCCGTCAACTTACATATATTATTTAAACTATTGAAAATTACCTTTTCGTAATACACCACGTAAGTGACTCTCCTCAGAGAGCCCTTTCTCCTCTGCCAGACCGAACGTGTTCACTGTCCCTCTACACACCATAGACGAGAAGTATAAGTAAAGCAGATACAAGAGAATGAGCTTTCTACAAAATCTCCGCGATCTTTCCCACTACAGCAACAGCAAATTATAACTAGGAATATTTAATTGTACGTGAAACACGAGCTATCCCATTCAGACTGCTGCAATATCTTATGAATATTCAACAGGTCTTCAATTATTGAGGCCGATTCGTATCCAGCCTGCTCTTACTCTCTTTCTCTCACTACACTCTTTCTTTACTCTCTCTCTCTCTCTCTCTCTCTCTCTCTCTCTCTCTCTCTCTCTCTCTCTCTCTCTCTCTCTCTCTCTCTTTCTCTCTCTCTTTTTGTATTATTGTGTATTACAAAATACACAAACACGCACGCAAAATATCACCCAAAACACAAATGCCAAACAATGCACAAAACACAAACGCCCCAAAAAAAACACAACTTGCAAATATTACGATTTTTATTGCAGGTAGTAATGAGGCTATGAATATGTACGCCCGACTGAATGAATGAATATTTTGCCAGCTTCGTGACTGTGTACCAAGGCTTGTCATAAGCTGACCTGTGAGCAGAAGATGTTGAGATGTTTCAGAGTGAGATTCAGCTTGATTGGCAGTGACGAATTTTGTACAGAAATTGAAAAATTCAAATCTGGGCAATGCAAACCAGCGATGAGAGGCTTTTGTAAAGGATTTTATCTGTTTCACTTTGTGATGCAAATATTAGTTATTAATATGGTAGAAGTTTAGAGTAAAGGTTAGTTTGTAAATAGGAAGAGATAATATCATTGTAGTAAGACGCATTTGGGCGATCTAAAAAGCAAAGTTTGTTTAAAAATATTCAACTTTTTCATTTTTTTTATATATACCAGATCCAATCTGATTTTGTATGCGACCTGTATGCTGGTTGTCTTTTATTTGTGAATATAAGTGTTCCGGTACACTAACTACATTGTGTTTAGTGTACGTGGAGGTTATTATTGTATAATATTAAAGGCTCAGGATCCTCTGCTGAAGGTTAATTAACGATTTGAATCATGCATATTTGGGGATTATTGTTAGTAGCTTCACCTGGTTACCTGGTTCACCTGGTCACCCGGTTCACCTGGTCACCTTGTTCACCTGGTCACCCGGTTCACCTGGTCACCTGGTTCACCCGGTCACCCGGTTCACCTGGTCAC
The DNA here is from genome assembly GCF_040958095.1 of Procambarus clarkii. Classification (NCBI taxonomy): domain Eukaryota; kingdom Metazoa; phylum Arthropoda; class Malacostraca; order Decapoda; family Cambaridae; genus Procambarus; species Procambarus clarkii. Next base: position 34,389,131 of record NC_091167.1, read on the forward strand.
CTGGTTCACCCGGTCACCCGGTTCACCTGGTCACCTGGTTCACCTGGTCACCCGGTTCACCTGGTCACCTGGTTCACCCGGTCACCCGGCTCACCTGGTCACCTGGTTCACCCGGTTCACCTGGTCACCTGGTTCACCTGGTTCACCCGGTCACCCGGTTCACCTGGTCACCTGGTTCACCCGGTTCACCTGGTCACCTGGTTCATCTGACCGCGTTTCCTCTTCCTTCCGGCAAGTCCTCTTCGACACTACAAAGTGACACTTACTTATCGTCTGGCCACAATAACAAGAACGCAATGTATCTCTGAGAAAATAGTAATGCCGTATAATGGGATCGAACCCGCGTCTCTGAACTCATCAGGATCATGCTCTACTAACTTCTTGTCCTCTCAACTTGAAATTTTACCCGAACCCTAGGACTGCGAGTCCAGAACGCTGTTCGCTCAGCTATCAGGCCCCTGTGGATGGCCTTTACACCCTGAAAATGTGTGTGTATGTGTGTGTAACCTCGTACACCAAGAAAAACACGATAAAAACGGATCAGAAACAACTATAACTGGTTCTAATACTTGGCCCCTAATGCTAAATTTCAACGTAATATGCTAGTTTAAATTTGTTTTTTATAAAAGCTTGATATTGTACTAAACGTCCTATATCTTGAAAGGCGGAGCTCACGAACTAAAGTCCGACCCAACCAGCGGCTCTTGGTAAGTACACATAAGTAAGTAAGCAAGTAAGTAAGTAAGTCTTGGAAAGTAACTAAGTGTACTTAGTAAGTAAGTACACGCCTCTTGATAGTATTCCCTCTCACGCACGCGAGCGAGCATACGTGTTCGCGCACGCACACAAATCCACACACATTAAAACATTAAACACAAGTGTCGGGGGCCTGTATGAGTGGCGAGTTGGTACTCAGGCGAGTACTAACACACACACACACTGATTAGCTGTGATTTAATTTATGCAACACATTTGATGTGAATTAATTCGCTATGAAACAGGGTTAAGCTGTGGAACCAACGCTTGTGCAGGAAGTGACAGCCGCGGGGCGGAACTTCACCCAGGTAAAATCCCCTTTAACAGTAATCAGTGCTTGCGTATTTAAGTTAATGAAGATATTTAAGTTAATGGCGATATTTATAATACTAAATCTCACGTAATAATAATAATGTTTGAGCAATTATCGAAGCTTTATTAGTCAAAAGCCATGGTTATTGCCGGGAAATATAAAATTGTATATTAATTAAATATACATATTGATAATAATTCTAGGCGATCATATTTATTAAGAATATACATAACGTTAAAAATAGTGATAATACATTATTCAATACAGTTTGAATCTATTATTAAAATATCCTATTTTCAAAGAAAGTGAAAGAAGGAAAGATGCATTAGGATGAGAAGAATGAAGCACATAAATACCCCTCATTGAGTTTGCTTCTCGACTTGAAAGAAACAATAAATGATTTATCTTTCACTGCACATTTTGAAAGCTTCGAGTAATGCTTTTAGCTCTTCTGAAGATTCTTTGAGCAGAAATCGTGAGACAGCTTCATTTCGAATCACCGAAGCAGACTCCCCACGTGGTCCCCAACTTCAGATTCTCAAGTTTTGAGAATCTCATAATACTTTGATATTACTTTGATCTTTGATCTCTAATACTTTGATCTCTAATACATACTAATATATTCTCATAATACTTTGATCCGAGCAGAATAAGAAATAGCATAGTTGAGATTCAAATGCCTCTCGTGTTTATATATTATATCACACTTAGTTCAATTTCATCTAAAAAAAACTGTTGATGTTTATAGGTAAGGACTGACAGAAATACTTGCTGGCATTACTATATTCAGGGGAACATCACGCTGAATCAATCATCTTTTATTGATTCAATCATATTTTACCTGAATTTATCTAAGAGCCACTACCTAGTGGCCATGGACGGGGCCGTCAAAACCAGGGACGATACCTTTACGACAGTGATGGTCCCTCTAGCACAGGGACGATATTCCTAGAACAGGGACGATATTCCTAGCACAGGGACGATATTCCTAGCACAGGGACGACATTCCTAGGACAGGGACGATATTCCTAGGACAGGGACGATATTTATAGCACAGGGACGATATTCCTAGAACAGGGACGATATTCCTAGGACAGGGACGATATTCCTAGCACAGGGAAGATATTCCTAGGACAGGGATGATATTCCTAGCACAGGGAAGATATTCCTAGGACAGGGAAGATATTCCTAGGACAGGGAAGATATTCCTAGGACAGGGAAGATATTTCTAGGACAGGGAAGATATTCCTAGGACAGGGATGATATTCCTAGCACAGGGACGATATTCCTAGGACAGGGACGATATTCCTAGCACAGGGACGATATTCCTAGCACAGGGACGATATTCCTAGGACAGGGAAGATATTCCTAGCACAGCAACGATATTCCTAGGACAGGGAAGATATTCCTAGGACAGGGAAGATATTCCTAGGACAGGGGACGATATTCTTAGAACCGGGACTGAGCTTACCCGAAATGCAGCCCATAACAGTTGTACTATTATGTATCTATATTTACGTACATATGTAGTGGCCTCAACGGGAACATGTATGTAAATATGTGTGCATGTGTTTTTTGGTGTTAATTATGGAAGTGTTTTATAGCTGGCCAACAACAAAATGTCGACTCAGTAGAGCTAAGAGTCATTAATTAAGTTTCTATTTAAAATTTCACCCACTGTGAAAATCATTATAGTCTAAACCATTTACATATTGTGTACAATATTTCCAAAGGCAATTACTTTCCAGTTGTAATATATATATATAAATTGTAGTGTGTGTGTGTGTGTGTGTGTGTGTGTGTGTGTGTGTGTGTGTGTGTGTGTGTGTAAGGTTTGAAAGGTGGTGGGCCAACGGCCTTCAAGCGGCCTCGTGGCGCAATGGTAGCGCGTCTGACTCCAGATCAGAAGGCTGGGTGTTCGAGTCACTCCGGGGTCACAATATATATATATTTTTTCCCCCGTGGAATGACTAGTGACCGAAGAACATTTTAGTTCGAGGTAACAAACACTCTTGTAAACAGACGAATAAATAATTACATCAAAATAAAAAAAATCAACGTGTAACTATCAAAATATAGAAAAAAAGATGATAATTGGATTAAGTAATCAATAAAGACCTCCAGTAACAACCAAACTAGCACGCTTGTACTATACAAGTATAACCTTTATAACCTCTTGACTGAAGTATCTCTACCCTACTTCACGAACTAAAGTCCGACCCAACCAGCGGCATATCTCCGTACACTTCGATATGTTGTTGCTGTCGTTGTTTTAGATATAGCTACTCAGAACGACATGTCCACGTAGCACAGGCTATAGTGAGGCAGTAAACACACTTCGGACCTTGGTTCGAGTCCATATCCTCCCCCGCACAACCACCTCTGACCGTCAATTAACATTCAAGGTCATTTCGGGGAAAATAGTTGTGGATCGAGAACAGGAAGAGAGAGAGATGTTAAATATAAAACAACTGAAGCAGGGATATTGCGACACAGAAAGAGTGTGTGAATGCAACATAAAAAGATAACAAAAAAACTGAAAAATCCGCAGATGGTCGCTTTCTCACAGGCTAGACAATGTTATCGTGTTGCTCCTGAGAGAACGACAAGCAGAAGGGACCAACGCTGTTGTTGTCGTGTAGGCGGCAGACCTGTGTGTGTTGGTGGGCTGCAGACCTGTTGTGTGTGTGTTGGTGGGTTGCAGACCTGTTGTGTGTGTGTTGGTGGGTTGCAGACCTGTTGTGTGTGTGTTGGTGGGTTGCAGACCTGTTGTGTGTGTGTTGGTGGGCTGCAGACCTGTGTGTGTGTTGGTGGGCTGCAGACCTGAGTGTGAAGGGATCACAAGACACATACATACTGAAGCCAAAGTGTACAGGGAAGATGTGGACAGAGAAGAGGAAGATGCAGATAGAAAAATAAAATGTAATAAGTAGTGAAGGAAGAGGAGAGAGGAGAAAGAGAGACAGAGATATGTAGAGAAGAAAAGAATGAAGATGGAGAGAGAGACAGGAGGAAGACGAGAAGGAGCATGATGAGTAAAGGGAAAGGTGAATGAAGAGAGGGGAAGAGAACTGAAGGCTGATTTAAACAGAAGAGAAGTTAGTGAATAACTGAAGGATATAAACACTTCCTCTGGCCTCGTATCTGCGACCTCACTGGTACTGCAGTACCAGATCTCCTCATGGAACAATGTTTACGACTTCGGCTCGACTGTCAATCGTGAAGAGTCATACAAACCTCTACAGTGGCCAATGGGACCACTGGGCCCCACTAGAGCATTACACACTCTTAGTATCTCTCCTAATTTTTTTTTTTTTTTAGCCAGAAGAGGAACTTTTGAAAGTTCAACGTGACTTTCGGAGCACGCAGTTCCGCCCAACAGAATTGGATAACAGGAGGACGAGCAGAGATAATAGGTGGGTGTGTACTTAATTGGTTGTTGTGCTTGCGGGAGTTAAGCTTTGGCTCTTTCGGTACGTTTCTCAACTGTCAATCAATCATTTTTTAATACGCACACACACACACATACAACAAGCCCGGCTAGCTCAGTCGGTAGAGCACGAGACTCTTAATCTCGGGGTCGTGGGTTCGAGCCCCACGTTGGGCGTATCATTATACAGGGGCTGGTAACATGGTGGATAGCGCGCGTAGGACTCTTAATTCTGTGGCGCAGGTTCGATTCCCGCACCAGGCAGAAACAAATGGTCAAAGTTTCTTTCACCCTGAATGCCCCTGTTACCTAGAAGTAAATAGGTACCTGGGAGTTAGTCAGCTGTCACGGGCTGTTTCCTGGTGTACTCACCTAGTTGTGTTTGCGGGGGTTGAGCTCTGGCTCTTTTGTCCCGCCTCTCAACCGGTGTGTGTGTGTGTTGCAATTTTAAAGTTATGACGCACTTTACACATGTCTCTCAACTTCCATTCCGGAACTGGTTCAATATTTCTACTCAGCCTCCTAAAATGATAGTACTTATAGCAACTATTTGGCCGAGTGAGCCCATAGGCACTATCAGACGCGAAAGATTTTAAGATTACCTGAGAGACCTTTAATCAAGCTCATTACTGATTCTAATTCTTTACATCCTTCCATGCCTGTACAACAGCTTCTAGGGTCCAGTGTTTGTCAAAAACAAACCAAGTGTGTTTGTGCTGGTGGCTTCCCCCCAAAAAAAAAATTGGTCTCTGCCTCATTAACCAGTAGAGACGCATGGACAAACGCACGCGCACGCCACCATTTACCGCTGACGCACTCATTTGTTACGATACGTGGGAGCGCAAACCACCTCATCCTAAGTACCACATCATTCTGACAGTGACTATCTTGCCGAACAGCTTCTACTCATACTAACACAGACAAGGACGTTAAAGAGTTTGGGTGAAAGCTGGCAAGCCAGGCTATGGTCTTTCCCTGGTTGAAGGATATAGACGGAACAATAGCTCACAATAAACTAGCCGCTCTCCATAACTTATTGACACCCTTGTGCATGCGTAGAAGATATGTTAGTGTCTCCGCAGATATATAACGAATCATGAACAGAAAAATATAATAATATGGGGGGACACTGTTAGCTTCCCATTTGCGTTCAGGAGGTATTCGTCAATTCAGGAGGTACTCCAGCCTAATATCGTGATATATAAAAAAAAAATAGCTTTCAGACAACAATACTATTACAGGAATAAAAGGGTGTACAAACACCTCAAAGCAACAACAGTTAAATGAAGTACACAAAGTCGTCTCTGAGCTCATGAGTCACGGGCTTCACTCCTGTTGACCAAACACAACCAACCCTCACTCAGCCATAATCACGTTGTCAGGAGGTTGTCTGTCTGGGAGTTGCTGAGTAAACTGAGTTTACCACAATAATTTTATCGGCGACTTGACGAAGGATCACAATCAGTTACCAAGAATAATACTTCATGAGTGAAATCGAAATATATTTTCTTTGGGAAATTATATATATATATATATATATATATATATATATATATATATATATATATATATATATATATATATTGAACCCCACGGGTGTACTTTTTTAATTTCTTCTTCTACCACCTCCATTAATTGCAGTTCTAATGGTGGGAAAAGCAGTAGTAACCCCTGGTAGCCTTAATAATAGTAATAACTCTAAATAGTAGTACTAGTAGCAGCAACGGGAATGTATCAGCAACAGGAATGTAACAGCAACGGGAAAGTTGCAGCAACAGGAAAGTTGTACCAACATCTATATTTTCAGTTTTAGCAACAGTTGTCGCTGTAAAGCTGGTGCGTGGCTGGTTGTGAATTGTTTATGTTGGTTTCCAAGTGCGTCAAGCTAGTTCCCAGGTGAACCATTGTTAAGAATGCACTCTGCATAATGGTGCACGAGACTCGGGGCCGGCGGCAGTATGTGGTGAGGTCTCCTATCTTGAGATGATTTCGGGGCTTTAGTGTCCCCGCGGCCCGGTCCTCGACCAGGCCTCCACCCCCAGGAAGCAGCCCGTGACAGCTGAACAACTCCCAGGTACCTATTTACTGCTAGGTAACAGGGGCATTCAGGGTGAAAGAAACTTTGCCCAATTGTTTCTGCCTCATGCGGGAATCGAACCCACAGGATTACGAGTCCTGCGCGCTATCCACCAGGCTACGAGGCCCCCCTTTGGTCTGACGGCAACAGGAGCACATAATGGTAAGGGTTGACAGCGCATTAAGCGCATAATTCCTCTCTAACTGTAGCATTCTTTTAGAATTCACAACTCTCTTCCTTCGCTTAAACCATTTTCTAACCGATAACAACATTCCCACTTTCAACAACGTGGGTTGTTTGGCTGTATATATTTTTTGAGCCTGACTAAATGACCTGAGTGGGAAAAGTTTATTTAACTTTTCTACAAATAAACATTATATTGTTTGCCTTGTTAACATGAGTTGTGGATTGATGCAATCGTTAAAGTTTATCTCTGCTGTGAAATACATTTTTTGCTACAAATGTATTTTACTGGAAGATAATAACAATTAAAAACAAAAAAGGGTATCTGAAGGTGGTCTAGCGTCAGTAAAATGCATTTTTTAGATGGTAAGTGATTGATATAATATTAAAACAATATTATGTAACACTCTGGTTACATAATATTACAGGACTAAAGTATAATATTTGCCAGAAGTAACTGAATAATTACTAAAGTCCTTGAAAAATTACTAAAGTTAGTTTACCATGAATTTCGGAAACTTGATTGCTCGTCTTAATCCCACGATTAAGAATATTGTTAGAAGCATAAAAAGCTTATACTATGAGATCAACAACGATTACCAATTGGTTTGTGTTCTATCACCTCACCCAAAAACAAATATAAACATGAGAGTACATAAAAATTTGTCTTTGAAAATGTGAGAATTCTCTTGCGAAGCGCTTCTAGGCGTCAGACCATAAATAAAAATGTGAAAATGAACTTTGGAGAGTTAATTCTTCAATTACCCTCGACAGTGAAGAAAAACGTAAGAAATATTGAGAAGATTCGTGTTAGAATCATTAACCATACCCTTTCGGTCATATTCAACAACATAGGTTTACAAGAAAGACTGCTGCCAAAATATACTAATTATGTATATATATATATATATATATATATATATATATATATATATATATATATATATATATGTCGTACCTAGTAGCCAGAACGCACTTCTCAGTCTACTATGCAAGGCCCGATTTGCCTAATAAGCCAAGTTTTCATGAATTAATTGTTTTTCGACTACCTAACCTACCTAACTTAACCTAACCTAACTTTTTCGGCTACCTAACCAAACCTAACCTATAAAGATAGGTTAGGTTAGGTTAGGTAGGGTTGGTTAGGTTCTGTCATATATCTACGTTAATTTTAACTCCAATAAAAAAAAATTGACCTCATACATAATGAAATGGGTAGCTTTATCATTTCATAAGAAAAAAATTAGAAAAAATATATTAATTCAGGAAAACTTGGCTTATTAGGCAAATCGGGCCTTGAATAGTAGGCCAAAAAGTGAGTTCTGGCTACTAGGTACGACATATATATATATATATATATATATATATATATATATATATATATATATATATATATATATATATATAAATATATATATATACATATATAAATATATATATATATATATATATGTCGTACCTAGTAGCCAGAACTCACTTTTCAGCCTACAATGCAAGGCCCAATTTGCCTAACAAGCCAAGTTTTCATGAATTAATATATTTTCTCTAATTTTTTTCTTATGCAATGATAAAGCAACCTATTTCATTATGTAAGAGGTCAATTTTTTTTTATTGGAGTTAAAATTAACGTAGATATATGACCGAACCTAACCAACCCTACCTAACCTAACCTAACCTATCTTTATAGGTTAGGTTTGGTTAGGTAGCCGAAAAAGTTAGGTTAGGTTAAGTTAGGTAGGTTAGGTAGTCGAAAAGCAATTAATTCATGAAAACTTGGCTTATTAGGCAAATCGGGCCTTGCATAGTAGGCTCAGAAGTGAGTTCTGGCTACTAGGTACGACATATATATATATATATATATATATATATATATATATATATATATATATATATATATATATATATATATATATGTTTCATTGAATATGACCGCATATTCTGTATTTATTATTTTCTGGTTTAGGGCTTCTATCCCTCTAACTATTTTCTTAGCATCAGGGCTTAATTGAAATAGGAGTTCTCCAAAACTCATTTTCGTACTTTTAAGGTGAAGAAAAGAAGTGATTTACTATAGAGTGTATTACACTTATTTGTATAATTTGCACGACGTTTCGAACCTCCATGGTTCATTCTCAAGTGAACAGATCTTCCAATACTAGTTGATTTTATACCCGCATTAGGTCAGGTGATAATACAATGAAGGTGAAAACATGGGGGGATACATAAGGGATAAACATAGGGGCTGCAGAAGGCTTATTGCCCCATACGAGGCATCTCCTATCTAAACACAAAGATTAATCCAGTGTAATTGGCCTGTTATGTTGTTGTGTTGGCAACACAGAAGACAATGTCCAACATAACAGGCCAATTACACTGGATTAATCTTTGTGTTTAGATAGGAGATGCCTCGTATGGGCCAATAAGCCTTCTGCAGCCCCTATGTTTATCCCTTATGTATCCCCCCATGTTTTCACCTTCATTGTATTATCACCTGACCTAATGCGGGTATAAAATCAACTAGTATTGTAAGATCTGTTCACTTGAGAATGAACCATGGAGGTTCGAAACGTCGTGCAAATTATACAAATAAGCGTAATACACTCTATAGTAAATCACTTCTTTTCTTCACCTTAAAAGTACGAAAATGAGTTTTGGAGAACTCCTATTTCAATTAAGCCCTGATGCTAAGAAAATAGTTAGAGGGATAGAAGCCCTAAACCAGAAAATAATAAATACAGAATATGCGGTCATATTCAATGAAACATGTTTGAAAGAAAACCTGCTGCCAGTATACACCAATATATATATATATATATACATATATAAATATATATATATACATATATATGCGAACAAGCCTGAATGGTCCCCAGGACTATATGCGAATGAAAACTCACACCCCAGAAGTGACTCGAACCCATACTCCCAGAAGCAACGCAACTGGTAACTACAGGGCGCCTTAATCCGCTTGACCATCACGGCCGTCAAAAGGAAGTGATAGCCGAGGCTATTTGAGCCACTTCCCCGACGGCAACTCGGATGGTAATCTTGGGCATAGCATTTCACCAAATCACCTCATTCTTTGGGGCACACGTGAGGAACACAAATGCGAACAAGCCTGAATGGTCCCCAGGACTAATGGTCAAGCGGATTAAGGCGCCCTGTAGTTACCAGTTGCGTTGCTTCTGGGAGTATTGGTTCGAGTCACTTCTGGGGTGTGAGTTTTCATTCGCATATAGTCCTGGGGACCATTCAGGCTTGTTCGCATTTGTGTTCCTCACGTGTGCCCCAAAGAATGAGGTGATTTGGTGAAATGCTATGCCCAAGATTACCATCCGAGTTGCCGTCGGGGAAGTGGCTCAAATAGCCTCGGCTATCACTTCCTTTTGACGGCCGTGATGGTCAAGCGGATTAAGGCGCCCTGTAGTTACCAGTTGCGTTGCTTCTGGGAGTATGGGTTCGAGTCACTTCTGGGGTGTGAGTTTTCATTCATACATATATATATATATATATATATATATATATATATATATATATATAGTAATCAACTCTTACTGTAAGTCAAACTATTCAATTAAAAACAAAATTATATGGACAGCCAACAAATAATTTTGTAAAGTAATTGGGTACATTTTGACAGCTAAAATATATTTATATAAGGTTATAACTCTGGGAATATTTATTTAATTTCTAAAACACCAGCGAATTTTTATATATATTTTTTTAACCAAATATTTGTAAATTAAAAATATCAGAGGTATAACAGCTTTAATATCTGTTTAATTTGTGTAAAATCAATAAAATTATTGGAAAATTTATGAAGATGCAGAGATTTAATCACAAAATAGCGTTTTGATATTTTATTTTTCCCACCAAAAATGAGGCGCCAGCCACGCTCAACAAAATTAATTTTCCAGAAATAAATAACTTAGTAAATACTTTTCAATTACCTTTATTAAATTACTCAGAATATGTTTTAAGTTTTCATAGCAAAAATTTCAAGAAAAGAATATCTGACATCTATTTAGTTTCGACAAAATTTTGTACGATGGCAGCAGCAAATTTAAATTGTAAAACATAATTAGGATATACCAATTTTCAAATGGAAGCTTGAAATGTTCATATTTTTATAATATAAAAAATAAAAAATATATATTTTGCAGTAAAACAAATTAGCCACTTTTCTGGAGCTTGAGAGAGCATGCAACACCCTGGAAACTATAAAGGAACTAATGATTAATCTCTCAACTTGCTCATATTTAGAAAATTTCTAACTCATAATTTATAATCAGCTCTCAAAACCTGTGATGACCAGACCACACACTAGAATGTGAAGGGACGACGACGTTTCGGTCCGTCCTGGACCATTCTCAAGTCGATTGTGATGAGGAAGTAGAGACAGGCAATAAACAGGCACGAGAGATGAGGAGCAAAGTAAGGTGTCTCACGATGAGTAAGCAAAGACAGGTCTCAAAACCTGTCTTATATTCAATCAGGTAAAGTTAAGCTGGAAGCGAGAACTCATTTTATGTTTCAAAAATTCAAGCAAAATAAATATTCTGCAACTGAAAACTTATAGATAAGGAAATATTTGCACAATGAAAACCGTATACGTATCATAAGAGCTTATAACTAATGATAGGAAGAATATTATCTATATCAAATATCATCCAGTAAGTAATGTCCTAAATCTGTAACTCTGTAACTCTAATGGGTCTTAAAAGAGGAAAGAGATTCAGCCTGGCAGTGATATATTAAATTTCAAGATGGTTTCAAAAATTCGACACCGTCACGTCCGCCTCGAATCTGAGATGCTTCTGAAGTTTTAACAAATATTTACTTGGAATACAATGGAAGTGGACTCGTCTCTCCATTTTATTTTATTTCTTCCGTGCAAAGGAAATCTGTGAAAAAGTTTCGAAAATGGTATATCCAGCCGAGTGTTTGGATTACTACTGACTTTCTCTGCTGTTGTTGAGTTGATATCTTTAGAATACATGAGAACATCAAAAATGTTTACGTATTCAAGCTCCCGTCTGTGCTTTATTTATTTATCAGTGATTCATTTAAGAGCCTCAAATTCATGATCCGATTGTTATGGGAACAAGTGATAAATTAGCACTGAATCCTACACTTGAATATTAAATATTATTCAAATGCAATTTGCATTTATTATTACACTCAGCGCTTTTGTATTCATACAAAAACATAAACGATGAAAATGTATCTTTATTGTGATTATAATGAAGTTCCAACTTATTAGTATAATAATTTAAATGTCATATATCACAATTGGTCAAAAACAATGAATCGAAAGTGTTACGGTAATTTTAATTCCATTTTAAGCAAGTCACCATAATTAACGCTGCTAGCGTAGTTTGACAATCTAAACACATCTAATCACCCCGAGTCTTCCTCGACTCACGCAAACATAGGGGGAGGATAATTAATGAAG
>NC_091167.1:34403844-34406344 GCF_040958095.1 Procambarus clarkii
TGTTATTTTATTATTATTAACATCTTTATTGACAAAATTAAGTATAATTTTGCCTAATCTGTATGTTGTTGTAATAGATTCAGCTACTCGGAACAAGTTCCAAGTAGCAAGTATGGTGAGCCCGTAACTTACCTGGCACAGGAGCGGGGCAAATAGCACGGGCTATGGTGAGCCCGTAACTTACCTGGCACAGGAGCGGGGCAAATATCACGGGCTATGGTGAGCCCGTAACTTACCTGGCACAGGAGCGGGGCAAATAGCACGGGCTATGGTGAGCCCGTAACTTACCTGGCACAGGAGCGGGGCAAATAACACGGGCTATGGTGAGCCCGTAGTGGACTTACCTGGCACAGGAGCGGTGCCGTGTGTGTGTGTGTGAAGGGAGCCGAGTAATAAGCAGACGCCTTTAAGGAACGCTCATCACCTCAATACATAATTAGACCTGAAACCCACCCAAACACTCAAGCGAAAATGAAAGCGGTGTTGTTGCAACTAGCGTGTTTTCCCTGTAGTAATTGGCATCTGCGCGTTTAAGAGCAGTAGTTGAAACCCTGCCGGTATTGGATCATAACAAATTATAATAAGTAAAGTTTTAATTTGAGCTTTTATGCAAGAATATCGTTGCTCTGAATTACAGCAATGGTTAGGAGTCAGGCCAAGTACGCGCAACAACCACGGAAAACTATATACATATTTATGATTTATGATTAAGCAATAACAGCGGAGGATATATATAATATGCAACCCTCTTCCCGTCACCTTCCCCCCCACACCCCCACTCCCACACACACAAGCACGCACACTACCCCCTTTCCCCTCACCACCAACCGCACTTATTCACGCCCCGTTCCCTTCCCCAATACAAACACACACACAATTCATCTCCTTTTCCCTTCCCCCAAACACACAAACACAAACACATAATGGCGGTAGCGTTCAGGGCGAATTATAAGCCTTCCTTCTCTGTAAATACTATCTAGTAAGTACAATATGGTCTAATTACATTTATTATGATTCCTTGGAATGAATGACTGAAACACGAGAAAAAAATAGGAAGTTTTGTTGATGGTAGAACGATGATTTTCCCACTTTAACATTCCGCTGGTGGTAATATTTGCTTGGCCTGGTGGCTGTGTTGGTGAGGTGCTCCCAATTGGTGGCTGATCTCGGCTGGAACCCAAGTCGCAGGTTAGAATATCACGCCGTAACGTGAAACCGGTCGTGGTGGAGCTTGTTGTCACGTCGGCTCTGGTGGTGTTAAGGTGCACTTTAAAATACGTGGCTCTGGAGGTGTTAAGGTGCACTTGGAAATACGTGGGTCTGGTGGTGTTAAAGTGCACTTTAAAATACGTGGCCCTGGAGGTGTTAAAGTGCACTTTAAAATACGTGGCTCTGGTGGTGTTAAGGTGCACTTAAAGACATATGGCTCCGGTATTGTTAAAGTCTTCGTCAAACGGATGAGTCCAAGAATTTTTTTGTTTAATAAAGTAAATGAAACGTAAACCATCTCCATTTCATCCATCACCCAATGGATGTTGGGTGATGGATAATGGACGAAAGCCACCACCAACGTACACATATATGCGCACTATTACAATCTCTCTTCTACTTTGTATTTTATCTCCTCTTCAAGACGCCCGCCCCCAGTGAGAAGTTTCTCATTTCATGAGGCAATGTGAGGTAACCGTGCCGTGGGTCAGCGTTAGAAGTAAGTAATAATTTAACCAAACATATAAGGTTAACAAAAAATTATTTTTACCATAATTTTTTCCGTAACCCGTTGTGAGGAATGGCTAGAGACGAAACGCCTTTGGAAAAATGGCTTTCTGGAGAAATGGGGTTGGGGAAATATAACTTGGGCCAGTATGACTTGGGAAACGGATTTTTGAGTTTAAACGGATGTAATTTAGTGACAAACGACGTTGGGAAAATATTTGACCCCATCAATAATATGATGTGGGGAACATCATATTATTGAGACGTTCTCAGCACATTGTGGGCAGTAGTGAAGAGAATGTGTTTCATCGCAGAATATTGCAAGAATTGCAAATTAGCTTAATCAAGTATACAGAGATTCGAAAATAGTATTGGGAAATGCTCCTAGTATTCTCCGAATTAAATTAAAAATACACATAGCATGGAAGGAGCAGGATAGGTTCGTCCTACGTGAAAAAGTTGATTAAAAATGGGGTCGAGCGGGAATGATGTGGTAGCAATTGAATTGAATTCAATTCAATTCAATTTCTTTATTATGCACGCCATACCCATCCCGTGGGTGGTAGTGTAAAGGATTACAGAGGCACATAATCGATTCAGGATCTGAACCCTCTAGTTCGTTTAGCTAAGCAAATAACAATCTTTTGACGCTAGTTACACAATTATTAACAACAACGAAGAAGTTAATCTTGATGTCTTGAAAAAATTTACGTCTGTTTCAACAAATGCCACAGTTCAGCACTGCAACAAATTCGCTAATGCACGCTGCACATGCATGCCTATG